>NW_007259411.1:78876-126420 GCF_000164805.1 Carlito syrichta
CCTCATAGGGTACTTCAGCCAGAAATGGGACCGGTATCTCTGAGGGGCAGGTGCCCAGAGCCTCCCTGGGTAACCGGCAGCTTGGTACTGGGTGCTGGGTGAGACAATGTAGCCAGGGAGGGAGCCGAGACCCAGACTCACATATAGTGCAGCAGCAGCAGCCACCAGGGGCCGCAATATCTGGCCCGGCATGGGACTGAAGGTCCCTGGACCTCGGACCAATGCGGCTGGCAGTGGGTAGGGAGGTGGGGGAAGAAATGTAAGAGTCTTTTTGAGAACTCAAGTTCAGAGAATCTCACAAATCCACCTATGCCATTGCTATCTTACCGGAACTCTACAAAAATATTTTTCTACAGCCAAGGAAAAGTTGGCCTCGGTTGGCCTGCCTTAGAATTTAAAAATACAAGCTTTCCCTCACCTTAGGTTTGGATTTAAATTCACAAGTGTCTATTGGGAAAACATGCACATGTTTATTGCCACACTATTCACAATAGCAAAATATGACACCAATTCTGCTGCCCATGGAAAGTGAATTGGATGATGAAAATGTAGTTACATGTACAAAAATGGAGTATTACACAGCCATAAAGAAGAATAAAATCATGGCCTTCACAGCAACTTAGACTGAGGTGGAGACCATCTTACTAAGTGCACTATGACATAAACAAAGGACTGAATACTGCATATTCTCACTCATAAGTGGGTCCTGAACACTAGTCACATTAGCACATGGGTGGGATCTTCAGTCGCCGGGCTCTGTTAGAGGAGAGACAGAGTGAGAAGGGGTGGGGTGGGGGGGGGATGTGGCAACACAAAGGTTACTGGATCCACTAACAAGGGGAATGAGGGCCAGTTAGAAGTCCAAACTTCACGTACATGCAGCCTACTTATGTGTTGAATCTTCATGTGTACCCCACAACTCTATACTAAATAAATACATTTAAAATTTTTTTAAAGTAAATAAATAAATAAATGGAATGAGAGTCAATGGAGCTTCCTTGCACTTGGGACCAGTGAGTCTTTTATATAAGGCTATTTTCAATTTAAACTCAGAGAATTTCCTCAGGTACAGTACCGACATATATGGAATGCCAATGAAAATTCAAACACAAGCCGAGTGCGGTGGCTCATGCCTATAATCCCAGCACTTTGGGAGGCCGAGGTGAGAGGATTGCCTGAGCCCAGCAGGTTGAGGCTGTGGTGGCAGGGAGCATTCTACTGCCCTCCAGCCTAGTTGACAGAGACTTCAACTCAAGAACAAACAAACAAACAAACAAAAAGAAAACTCAAATATAGGAGCAATTCCCCATTGGCAAGAGTACTCAGAAGCAAGGACCAGCCAAACCAAGTTCCAAGGAATTTCAGACATTGTAATTTGGAGGCTCAAGTTATAAAATAAGAATGTTTCTATCAAATAGACATTTGCATCTTCATGTTTACTGCAGTCTAAGTCACAACAGCTAACATATGGAATCAACCAAAGTGTCCATCAGTGAACAAATGGACAAAGAATACGTGCTATACATAAACAATGAAATACTTTTCGGCTTTAAGAATAATAAAATTCTAACTGGGTGTAGTAGCTCATGCCTGCAATCCCAGCATTTTGGGAGGCTGAGGTGAGAGGATTGCCTGAGCCCATGGGTTTGAGACCAGCCTGAGCAACATGGTGAGACATCATCTTCACAATAAATAGTAAACATTAGCTGGGTGTGGTGGCAAGCGCCTGTAGTCCCAGCTACTTGGAAGGCTGAGGCAGAAGGACCATCTGAGCCCAACAAGTCAAGACTGTGGTGGCTGTGAGCATGCCACTGCACTCCAGCCTGGGTGATAGAGTAAGACTCCTACTCAGAAAAAAAAAAAGGAATGATAAAATCTTGCTATTTGCAACAACATGGGTGAACCTGGCGGTCATTATGTTAAGTAAAATAAGCCAGGCATAGAAAGACAAATATTGCATGTTCATTCAGATATGAAAGCTTAGAAGTGGGTCTCATGTAGACAGAGTAGATTGGTGGTTACCAGACACTGGGAAGGGAAAAGGGTAGATCAGGGATTAAGGGAAGTTAATTAAGCATACAAAACTACAGTTAGATAGAAGGAATAAACACTAGTATTTTATAGCACAGTAGGAAAAAAATTACAGTTAGCAATAATTTGCTGTATATTTCAAAATAACTAGGAAAGAAGAATGGTAGTGTTCTTAGAATAAAGAAAATGTAAATTTTTGATGTGATGGATATCACAATTTCTCTGATTTGATCATTACACATTGTATGTGGGTATCAGAATATTGTACTCCCAAAATATGTACAATTTTATATCAATCAAAAATGGAAATAAGTAAAATAGGCAAAAAAAGTATATCTATTTCTTTTTAAAAAGTGGAGTAAATCAAGTGTCATCCCAGCATAGTGGCATGCTTTTGAATTCCTTCAAGGATAGGCAAGTTACTACTTCACATAGATAGCCAACTGTTCACTGGAACAGTGGTTACTTGTGAGGGAATGTAGGCAAGCCACTTGATGGAGAGATTTATATGTCAATAAGTTTTTTAAATATCAGATGTGTTTCTCAGAAACAATTGACAGTTTAATAAAAATATTCATATTCCCTATAAAAAAAGAAGGTTTAAACTGCTTAAAAATATAATAAACAGGAAAACAATCTAACTTACAATAGATACAAAAATATAATGAAATGCCTAGAAATAAATTAACCAAAGAAGGGAGAGAACTCTACAATAAAACTATAGAACATTGATTAAATAAATTGAAAAGGATGCACAAAAATGAGAAGATAGTCTGTATTCATGGATGAGGAGAATCAATAGTGTCAAAATGTCCATAATGCTCAAAGTGATATGTAGAGTCAATGTAATCCCTGTCAAAATTCCAATAATATTTTTCACAGTAATAGAAAAAAATTCTATAGTTCACATGGAATAATAGAAGACCCCAAAGCCAAATAAATCTTGAGAAAAGAGAACAAAGGTGGAGGCACCACACTTTCTAATCTCAAACTATTTTATAAAGCTGTAGTAATTAATAGATTATGGCATGGTAATGAAAAAAGTTTTCTTTCATGAACCCATGAAACAAAACAAAGAGACCAGAAACAAATCCACATATTTACAGCCAACTTATTTTTGACCAAGAACCAGGAACATACCTTGGGGAAAGCCCAGCCTCTTCAACAAATGGTGCTGGAAAAACTGATATTCATATAGAACTACATAGGTATCTCATGGTACCCAGGTATCTCATGATATACAAAAATCAAATAAAAATGGATTAGATACTTAAACACAAAACCTTAAATTATAAAATTATTAGAAAGAAACATTGAGGAAATGCTTCAGGATATTAGTCTGCGCAAAAATGTCTTGAGTAAGACCTCAAAATCACAGGCAACCAAATCAAAAATGAATAAGTAGGATCATATCAAACTAAAAGGCTTCTGTTCAGCAAATGAAACATCAACAGAATAAAGAGACAACCTGTTGAATGGGAGAAAATATTTGCAAGCTATTCAACTAACAAGGGATTAATTATCGGAATATATAAGAAACTCAAAACAACACAAAAGAAAAAAGATAAACTGATTTTTAGATGGGAAAAATCGGAGTAGGCATTTCTCAAAAGAAGACATATAAATGGGCAACAGGTGTATGAAAATCTGCTCAATATCACTAATTATCCAGCAAATCAAAACCACATGAGACATTGTATCATCCTAGTTAAAATAGCTTGTATCAAAAAGATAAAAAATAATAGATACTGCCAAGAATGTGAAGCAAAGAGAAATCTTGTACACTGTTGATGGAAATAGAAATTGGCACAGTTGCTATGGAAAACAGTGTGGAGGTATCTCAGAAACTAAATGTAGAGCTATCCTGTTATCTGGAAACCCCATTGATAGGCATATATCCAAAAGAAAAAACACACCAGTATTTGGAGGAGATATCTGCACTCCAGTGTTTATTGCAGCACTATTCACAATAGTCCAAAACATGGACTCATCCATCAATGGATGAATGGATAATGAATATATGGCACATATGGACAGTAGAGCATTATTCAGTCATAAAAATGAATGAAGTCCTGTAATTTGCAAGCATATGGATGGAACTGGAGGACATTATGTTAAGTGAAGTAAAACCAGGTTCAGAAAAACAAATGGTGCCTATGTGGAAACTTAAAAAAAGATTGTTACCAGAGGCTGGGAATGGTAGTGAAGAGAAAAAGGTAACTATTGATTGCTCAATAAACAATTATATTCAGCAATGACTTATTGTATATTTCAAATAACTAGAAGAGTAGATTTGGAATGTTTCCAACACAAAGTGATGATAAATGTTTCAGGTGATTAATATCTCAGTTATCCTGACTTGATCATTATATATTGTAGATTTGTATCACAAAACATATAATGTACCCCACAAATATGTAATTGTTATGTACTCATAAGAATTTTAAAAAAAATACATAGAAGCCGGGCTCGGTGGCTCAGCCTGTAATCCCACGCTTTTGGGAGGCTGAGGTAAGTGAATTGCCTGAGCCCGAGGGTTCGAGACCCGCCTGGGCAGCCAAGACCTCATCTCTGCAATAAATCAAAAAATTAGCCAGGCGTGGTAGTGCGCACCTGTAATTCGGCTACTTGGAGGGCTGAGGCGGAAGGATCGCCGGAGCCCAGCAGGTCGAGGCTGCGGTGGCCGGGAGCGGCCACTGCACTCCAGTCTGGGTGACAGAGTGAGACTCCAACTCAAAAAAAAAAAAATAGAAAATAAAAAAGATACATAGATAACTGAGAAATAAACAAGATATAAATATCATTAGGGTGATTTTGAAAGTAAAAATAAATAGATGACTAGATATAGATGACTATTGAAATAAAAAATTGCTAATTAAATAGCAAATTAGATAATTCTTGAAAAAAAGCAACTATGAAGATATCCAAAAAGTTACTCAGAATTCAGCACAGAGAAACAAAGAAATCTGAGGAATCATTCAGAATATCCAAATAGAATTCCGGTGAAAACAAGGAAGAGACAGTATTTGAAGAAATAGTAATAAAGATTTTTAAAGAACGACAAATGACATAAATATTGAACTAAAGGAATTTCAGTGAATCCTGAGCCACACAAATGGGAAAAAAGATATACCTAGTTATATCATAATAAGACAAGGATAAATATATTACATGAAAAGAAGCCACAGATAAAAAATAGTTTCCTTTAAAATGAGTGAATCAAGACTGGGAGCAGTGGCTCAAGCATGTAATCCCAGCACTTCAGGAGGCTGAGGCGAGAGGGGTGCCTGAGCCCAGGGGTTCAAGACCAACCTGGGCAACTTGGTGAGACCTCGTCTCTACAACATATTAAAAAATTAGCCAGGTGTAATGGCACATGCCTATAGTTTCGGTTACTTGAAAGACTGAGGGGGAAAGCTGGGGTAGCCATGAGCATGCCATGGCACTCCAGCCTGGGTGACAGAGTGAGACTCTGACTCAAGAAAAGACGCACACACATGCAAAAATAATAAAATAAAATTAGTGAATTAGGCTTAAATAAGATTTTCAACAGTAACTATAGAGGTCAGAAGACAACAGAATATTAAAGTGCTGGGAAAAAAATAACAACCTAGATTATATACCTAGCAGGGAGCATTCTGCCCTCCCTGTCCAGGATAGGTAGATCTATAATAGTTTTTGTTTGTTTGTTTTTTGCTGTTGTTGTTTTTGCTGGGTGGGTTATCTGAGGGGTCTTGGTCTTGGACTTGAGTCACCTTGAAAGATATGCTATCCAAGATGTCTACTTGGTACGATGCATGATTTCAACAAAGACAGTGTATTGGTTGAGTGGATCCCTAGAAGAGAGAGTTTTAGAAAAGAAGTAGAAAGTAGGCCATAATGGGAAAGTGCTAACGAGAGGTCTTGTCAAAGTATCAGCAAAGAACTCAAATCTCCCTTAATGGATAAGAAACTAAACCACACCAAGAGGGCACCAACATCAGATGAGCAATGCATTATGTAATAAGGTTTTCTTTTCATTCATTCCCTGCACTCTGTGCTCACAATTTGAAGGCCTCATAAACATGAGCTAATGCCCAGGGGGAAGAAGAGCTAAAAAATAAGAAGAAAAATGTTCTACTTCCTTCTCACTGTGTGCCTATAAGACTGATTCAGACCTGGGCTGTATAATGACTTGGGTATTACTCACTCAAACCAGGAAGGCAGAGGTAAGCGGAGACACATTGAAAAGGAGGTTTTAAAATTTAAGTTTTTAATTTAGATTTAATTTGAGAGGGAACATCTTTGTTTTGAAAAATTACTGTTTATTAATCTGAAAATTGACAATAAAATAATGGCAGAAAAATTATCTAATAAAGTAAGGTAAAGGGACAGTTTTGAGAAAAAAATAAAATTGCTGTTTGCTTACATAGAACTAGATACAAAATACTATCTGTCTAAAAAGTAAGAATGATACCCAATTTCTGGAATACAAGTAAGATAAGGATTAAATACAGACAAATAATGTGTCAGACTCTGTGTGTGTGTGTGTGTGTGTGTGTGTGTGTGTGTGTGTGTGTGTGTGTATACATATGTGTGTTTGGGTACTTATTCTGTAGTCCTTTAAAGGTTGTGTTGATATGACTGTTAAAGTTAAGAGTAGCCTAATAAATGTTAATAAAGCACATGACTAATAAAATAATGGTGAAAATGCAAAGAAATAAAAAGATAACAAACCAAAGAGATAACAATGAAGTGTTGCATGTGATGTACATGAAAATACTGATAAGAGTCTTATTTTATTCCTGGAAAATGGTATAGAAGATCTACCTGATAATGATATAGATCTGAATGAAAATGGTATAGATCTACCTGATAGAATTGGTTGACTTTAACACAATGGACAACTTCCACATTACAAGTCTCTACTTTCCAAAGGAGGAAGCAGACAACTCTTACTTTTATACTTTTCCACAGAGAGATTGCAAGCATGCAGCTTTTCATGGGTGAGTTTGTTTATTGCAAATTTGTAGGTGGAGGTGTCCATTTACTCAGAGCCGACACTGAAGGAGCGTCAGCCATTTGATGTTGATATCATGAGGCTAGGTGGTAGCAGCTGTGGTGTTGATGTCACAATAAGTGTAGTATTTTAAAATTTTGTGTATTTTTTTTTTTTGAGTTGGAGTCTCACTCTGTCACCCAGACTGGAGTGCAGTGGCCACTCCCGGCCACCACAGCCTCGACCTGCTGGGCTCCAGTGATCTTTCCGCCTCAGCCTTCCAAGTAGCCGGAATTACAGGCATGTGCTACCATGCCTGGCTGATTTTTTGATTTATTGTAGCGATGAGGTCTCATTGCCCAGGCAGGTCTCGAACCCGCGGGCTCAGGCAATCCACTCACCTCAGCCTCCCAAAGGCGCGGGATTACAGGCTGAGCCACCAAGAATTTTGTGTATTTAAGGTTCACAACTTGATTTAACATAAATATACCTTGTGAAATAATCACTATAATCAATCTAATTAACATATTCATCACCTCACATAGTTATCTTTTTTGCTACGAGAAACTTAGGATCTGCTCTTCTAGCAAATTTCAGATATACAGTACATTTTTGTTACCCATAATCCCAATGTGATACATTAGATCTTCAGAACTTACTCATCTTGCATAATTGTAACTTTGAACCTTTGACCAACCTCTCTCCATTTCCTCCTCCCTCTCAGCTCCTGGCAACCACCAGTTGATGCTTTATTTTTAGAAGTTTGACTATTTTAGATCATAAATACAAGTGAGAGCATTACAGTGTTTGTCTTTCTGTGTCTGAATTATTTCACTTCACATAATATTCTTGAGGTTCATACATATTGCTGCCAATGGCAGGATTTCCTCTTTTTTGAAGCTGAATATTATTGTATTGTATAAGCCAACATTTGGATGTTTGACCCCTGCAAATATCATGCTGGAATTTGATCACCAATGTTGGAAGTAGGGCCTAATGGGAGATGTTTGAGTTGTGGGAGCCGATCCCACATG
The DNA here is from genome assembly GCF_000164805.1 of Carlito syrichta. Lineage (NCBI taxonomy): Eukaryota > Metazoa > Chordata > Mammalia > Primates > Tarsiidae > Carlito > Carlito syrichta. The sequence continues at coordinate 86,920 of NW_007259411.1, forward strand.
AATGCCATGGTGCCATCTTCAAGGTAATGAGTGAGTTCTTATTCTATTAGTGCCCATGAAAGCTGTATTTTAAAAAGAACTTGGCCCCCTCCCTCTCTTTGTCATGCTTCCTCTCTTACCATGTGATCTCTACATGACAGCTCCTCTTCACCTTCCACCATGCATGGAAGCTTTCTGTGGCCCTCAGCAGAAGCAGATGTTCGCATTGTGCTTCTTGTACAGGCTGCAGAATCATGAGCCAAATAAACCTCTTTTTAATATGTATTACCCAACATCAAGTATTTTTTCTAGCAACATATATGAACTAAGACCGTATGTATATAACATTTTATTTATCTAGTCATCTGTTCATGGACGTTAAAGTTGTTTTCACATATGGAATATTGTGAGTAATACTGCAGTGAACATAGGAATGCAGACATTTCCTCTAGATCCTGATTCCAATTCTTTTGGATAAATAGCCAGAAGTAAGACTGCTGAATCATATGGCAGTTCTATTTTTAATTGATTGAGAAATCTCCATATTGTTTTTCATAATGGCTATACCTATTTACATTTGTGTGCCAGAGTTTCTTTTTCTACTCTTCCTCATCAAAACGTATTCCCTTTCATTTTTTAAAATAATAGACATTATAATAGGTGTGAGATGATATCCCATGTTGTTTCGATTTGCAATTCCCTGAAGATTAGTGGTGTTGAGTACCTTTTCATATATGTGTTGGCTATATGTATGCCTTCTTTGAAAAGCTGTCTATTCAAGTACTTTTTTTCTGATATATGCATTTACAACCACACAATTTCCTTTAAATATTGCTTTAATTGCATCCTTCATGTTTTAATAGTAAGTAATCATTTTTATTTAGTTCAAAATAATTTATATTTCTGTTGTGACTGTTTACTTGAACCATAAGTATGTTTCTCAATTTTGTGGTTATGATGGATTTTCTAATTTCAATTTTGCTAAAATGTGCATACTGCCTAAAGCAATCTACAGATTCAATGCAATCCCTATCAAAATACCAGCATCAGTTTTCACAGACCTAGAAAAGGTGATGCTTAAATTCATATGGAATCAAAAGGGGATCCTGAATAGCTAAAGCAATTCTAAGCAAATAGAGTAAAGCTGGAGACATCACATTGGCAGATTTCAAGCTTTACTGAAAGATATAGTAACCCAAAGAGCATGACACTGGGACAAAAATAGACACATAGACCACTCAAACAGAAATGAGAATCCAGAAATGAAACTGCTGTCTTATAACTGTCTCAACTTTGACAAAGACAAAAAAAAAAAAAACTGGGGAAAGAGCATTATTTAGTAAATAATGCAAGAAAATTGACTAAACATATGAAGAAGAATGAAGCTGAATCATTTCCTCTCACCATATATAAAAATTAGCTAAAGATGAATTAATAACTTAAATGTAGGGTCTCGGACTATGAAAATCCTAGAAGAAATCCTAGGAAACACTGTTATGTAGGGACTTCAACCTAGACAATGGATACATGACCAAGTTCTCAAAAGCAAATACAACAAAACCCAAAATTGACAAGTGAGGCTTAATCAAATCAAAGAACTTCTACTCAGCACAAGAAGCCATCAATAGAGTAAAGAGATAACTTACAGAATGGGAGAAAATATTTGCAAACTGTACATTTGAAAAAGGACTAATATCCAGACTCTATAAATAACTCAGATGCATTGACAGGAGAAAAGCAAATAACCACATTAAAAAGCAGGCAAGTACATGAACAGACATTTCTCAAAGGAAGACATACAAGTGTCTAACAAACACATGAAAAAATGCTCATCATCACTAATCATCAGAGATGCAAATCAAAATCACAATTATACTTTCTCACACCAGTCAGAAGGGTTGTTATTAAAAAGTTAAAAAAAAAAAAAACAGATGTTGGTGAGATTGTGGAGAAAAGGGAATGCTCCTACACTGTTGGTAAGAATGTAAGCTAGTACAGCCCCTATGGAAATCAGTTTGAAGAGTTCAAAGAATTAAAAATAGATGAACCATTTGACCCAGCACTCCCACTAGCTAAAAATGCATAAATCACTCTACAAAAAAAAAAAACCAAAAAACAAAAACTCGCACTTGTTTACTGCAGCACTATTCATAATAGCAAAAACATAAAACCAACCTAGATGCCCATCAGCAGTGGACTGGGTAAAGAAAATGTGTCACATACACACTATGCAGCCATTTTTAAAAAAGTGTCCTTTTCAACAACATGGATACAGCTAGAGATCATCATTCTAAGTGAATTAACACAGAAACAGGAATCTGAATACTGCATGTTCTCATTTACAATTGGGAGCAAAACACTGAATACACAGGCACATAAGAAGGGTGACAACATCACTGTAGGCTCTGAAAGAAGGGAAGGCAGGAAGAGGAAAATGATTGAAAAACTACTCATTGTTTACCATGCCTACCACCTGAGTGACAGGCTTCATAAAAGTCCAAACCTCTATGCATCACTCAGTGTGCCTATGTAACAAACCTCTCAATTCTAAAAAATAAAAAATTTATTTAAAAAAAAGTGGAACTGATAAGAAGGGCTGCATGAAATGAAGGATTGTACTAATCTCTGGTTTGGACAGAAACCAGGGGTATTTGATAAAGTTGTAGAGTACGGTAAATGTGTTCCAACCTGGTGAGCAAATAAGCATATAATTATCATTTTATCCATGTGGTAACTTATGTTAAAATATTTCAGAATAAGCAATGTGCTGTGTGGGTTTAGATGCTGACTCCAATTGACTCCCAGGGAGTGGTTAATATGCGTATAAATTATAACAGTCTGGAATCATTACCTTAAGAACTTAAGAAAGGTCGGGCATGATGGCTCAAGCCTGTAACCCCAGCACTTTGGGAGGCCAAGGTGAGAGGATTGCCTGAGCCCAGGAGTTCAAGACCAACCTGGGCAACTTGGTGAGACCTTGTCTCTACAATACATAAAAAAATTAGCCGAGCGTGGTAGCGCATGCCTGTAGTTCCAGCTAGTTCGAAGGCTGAGGTGGAAGGATCGTCTGAGTCCAGCAGATCGAGGCTGCAGTGGCTGTGAGGTTGCCACTGCTCTCCAGCCTGGATCACAGAGTGAGACATTGACTCAAAAAAAAAAAAAGAACTTAAGAATATATAATTTAGCACAGGAAGCCTTTTTTTCTGAATTAATGACAAAGAAAATGCTTACTGGCACAAGAGTCAGTAGAAATAATGAAGGCAGTGGGGTGTAAAGGATGTGATATGTTAGAAGTGAATAGGACCCAGTACCATTGTATGAACACCACATAAACTATAGCAGGCCGAGTGGCTCATCCCAGCTGTGTTGTTTGACAGGATTGGAATCTGCTGCCCTGCTGCTTCCTGCTTCTCCTTGCTCCGGAGAGGATCCTGTTCCTGTTCTAATTCCAAGACCATGCAACTTTGATCAGATAAACCTCACTGTGACTATTTTACAATGAGCCTTGGCTTCAGAGCAAGAATCTCTCTAGACTGCAGACATATTGTGTATATGTTCTTACTCTTTGCTATTTTCAACGTGCCCGTATTTGGCAGAACTTAATCTGAGGCTAGGAGGCCACAGACCACTTGTCGCTGTCTTGTCAGCTTTCCTGCTTCTTTCAGCTAAATCCAGTATTCTGGGAGAGAGTTGTGCTCCATTATTTTTCACATTTCTAATGAGATCTTGCCTCCCATTTCTTCTGTAACACTGAAGAATTCCTTAATAAATAAATTCTGTGAGAGCTATTCAATACCTGGCTCTCAGAGGAGAAAATAACACCCCTGAAGCAAGCTACAGACAATCCTGAGAAAATGGAGAAAGGAATGTAGAAATTTCCAAAGCAGCTGACTTGTCACTGAACCAAAATATCATGTGCAGAAGAAGTTGTCACCCTGCCTTCCTACACAATTGCTGAAAAAAACATCTAAATAGATATTTGATTTCTTCATTATTTCAACAATTATTTATTCATGTTCAAGTATGTGAGAGGTGTTATACTTTGAGATTTATTTTGGGGTGAGTATAAACTTAATTTCAACAAATGGCTACTTGTGACTGAATGTCAAATGAGTGGAAATTCTTCTACCCTACTTATTTTGCCCTCTACCTCACTCCTGATCCCTTTCTGTCTAAATCATGATAATTTTATGTATGCATTCTCATGTTGGCTGTTTCTTATTCCTGTTGCTGGTCATGTGTGTTGGGGAGATTTTATGAGAAAGCAGGACTCGTTCCTCCCACCATCCCCTTTACCAGACCATCCAGATGTGCAATATTCTGGGCATTCCTCTAGTCATATCAATGGGCTTTTGGGGACGGTTCAGCTGTAGGGCTTCTCATTCCAGGGGTTTGAAAGCAATTGAGCATTGTCTCACAACCTTCAAGAAAGCAGAGCTTTACCTGTGTATTCTACTATTCTGTCAAGCTGTAGGTGTCATTTTCAGTGAAAAATTGATGCTCATCTAAAAAAGCATAGTTTTATTTCAACAGAAGCACCCTGACTTCACCGAAAGAACTGTTGTGTAAATGAGAGGTTTGCAAGCTTCTGGCACATTTTAACTCTCCTTAACTTTGTTGTTGTCCTGTGAGCCAAAGGCAGTAACTTTATTCCTGGGTAATTACCATCAGTGAGAAGCTTGAGGAACACAGATCGCATGAGGTGTCCAGTCCCTCAGAGAGAACAGGGCATATTAGACAAGCGTATGTCATATTTTTTTCTGATTTAGTCTCTTTCTAGACCCTTCTCCACTAGCTCTAAAACTGTGTTCTTAATTTTGAGAAATCCAGAGGGTATAAACCACAAAAATAAATGACTGAGGCAGTGTTTCAATTGATTTAAAAGGTTTATTCTGTTAAGGTTAAGGTCTCACCTTGGGGGAAACCACACATGCACAAATCACAATGAGGCAAGTTATTCAGTGTATATTAGACATAAATAGATATGTTTCTCGTGGATAGTTTTATTTATTTATTTTTGTTTTGTTTTTTTGAGTTGGAGTCTCACTCTGCACCTAGGCCGGAGTGCAGTGGTATGCACATGGTCACCACAACCTCGACCTGCTCGGCTTAGGTGATCCTTCCACCTCAGCCTTCCAAGTAGCAGGAACTACAGGCATGCGCCACCATGCCCAGATAATTTTTTTGTTTTAAATAATTGTAGATATGAAGTCTTGCCAAGTTGCCCAGGCTTGTCTTAAACCAGTGGGCTCAGACAATCTCCTCACCTTGGCCTCCCAAAGTGCTGGGATTATAGGCATGAGCCACTGTGCCTGGCTGTAGATAGTTTTAACATAGGGTAAGCATTCGAACATCTTTCTTATTGGCACACCAGATCTGACCACCCTGTGGGCTGTGATGCAGACTCACCAGTGTACCCCCCCATTCATAGTTAGCCTAATAATTTTCGTAAAATTCTATCAAGATTCCTGCCAAAGGCAAAGGAGTATTCAGAAAAAGCCCACCCTCTTAGCTCATCAAAGCTGGAGAGATGATAATTAGCTTATCTTTCAGTTCATGGCTAAATAATAATTACTGTAAAAGTCTACCAAGATTCCTGCCAAAGACAAATGGGTGTTCAGAAAAAACCCACCCTCTTAGCTCATCAAAGGTGGAGAGATGATAATTAACTCACCTTTCAGTTCATGGTTAAATAATAACCTTTTAAAAGTCTATCAAGTTTCCCACCAAAGGCAAATGTGCATTCAGAAAGAGTCCACCCCTTTAGCTCATCAAAGGTGGAGAGACTAGTAATCAAAACTCCAGACCCCTGTAGCCCACCCTTTCAGTTTGAGGTAGGAAGTTAAGGTGGTGAGACAGGAGGCTAAGCTAGGATCTTGGGCTGAAAAAAAAAACACCTAATAAACAATAAAAGTAAAATGCTGCCTTGGTTAACACCCTGAATACCCCTGACCTGACCTCAAAATACAGAACTTGTGGTCAGCACATCCAGGAAGAGAAGTAACTAGGGTGCACTGAGGAATCCCCCAAAGCAGCACATGCTCAAAAATATAAACCTATGTCCTTTCAGTGGCCCTGAATTCCTCATATCATCATTATAATAAATATTGCATGCGGTTTAGTTCTCCCTCCCCCCGTGGGCTTTTCTTGGAAGATTATGGGTATAATGCATGCATTGTCATAGAGTTACACAAGAACACAAAATGCAAATCATAATTGTCAATCATTAGAAAAAGACCAACCACATCCCCTTTCTACAGGAATAAAAGATCACACATCTTGGGAGGTAGGGGTTCTTGAGCCACTTTTGCTCTTGAGCCTACTCCTAACTCTTTGGAGTATACTGCCTCTATTGGTTAATAAACTGCTCTTTGCTTTTGCAATTAGTGTGTTTCATCCAATTCTTTGCTCAAGACATCACAAACCTGGAAATTTCATTTTGGTGAGTTTGTGATCTCCCAACATCTGTGGTGAGCCAGCCAGGAAAGAGGGAAGCCCCTCAATGGGGACCTCAGTTTAAGAGCTGAAAAGAGACATGAGCCCATTTATTCTGTTCCCTTCTTCTCATTCATTGTCAAAGCTTTATTTATCTAATAAGGGGGTTGAATTTTTATCTCGAGTTAGTAGGTGGATCCCTGAGCAATATTTAAAGGGATGCTGTCTTTGTAAACTAATAAATGATCAGTTCTTTGATGATGACAATTTAAGATATTCAATCTTTATTAATTTGGGAGGCTATGTCTCCTTTGAATTGCTCCATCAGTTCCATTTATGCTGATTTCAAAAACATTCCTGAGAACAGCACGCTAGTTTTTATGCTCGTTATCAGGTCATTGATTTTTTTTTTCTATCGGGAGGTCTTTTAACTTGGACCACACCCACCCTTTTGAAATGGGTGCCACTCCTCCTAACTCTAAGCTTGCAGACAATTTCCAGTACATTTTTGTCCTTCATCTCCAAGGGATCTCAGCCTTTTTATGAAATCCAAAAATTCTGCCCACTTTGTGGACCATGGGAATGTTTCCCCTGGCCTTCCTTCTGGTATTATGCTCCATTTTTCAGCTCCCTCAAATTTTTTCTTTATTTTTATGGTCCCCTGCCAACCCAGAGGGATGCATTATATGCTGATATAAAAATTCTACATTTTTCAGGGTGGGATATGAATGACTGGCCCATCTACAGTCTGCCTCTCTCCAAAGTCCTGTCTGCTTTCTGGGTGTCTTTGGCTGTTCACCTCAGTTACCAGCTTCTATGCAATGTATGACTTCTTAACCCCAATATCTTTTAGTCTGACATTTTCTTGGCTATTCAGTGGTTTGGGTCCCTCACTTTGAGGACTTATATTTAAATTTCAATTGCTCTCATACTTTGGAAAGTTATAACCTGGGAAAAGAAATGGGATAAACAATATACAGTATAAGGTCTCTCCTTTCTTTAATGGGGAACCGCCAGACTCCTCCATCTCTAAAAACTTTAATATGGATTAAACTCTTTCAGGTCATCTTTCAACATTCCTCTTGGTTCCCTCCAAAGTCTAATTGGCAGAACCACTGCACCTTACCCCCAGGAGCAAGGTAAGTCCCTTATTTGGGATCCTACTCTGAGTGTGTTTTCTTTTTATTATGCCTCCAAGTCAAGAAGATTTCTAATTAATTTTGTATAGAACAATGGATCCCATGTCAAATGCTTATTTTTTTTGTTCATACTGTTTCTGGACATTTCTCCTTTGTTCATGCTTGTCTACATTTAATTCTTACTTCAGAAAAAGTAGACTTTTTTTGAGTTGGAGTCTCACTCTGTCCCTAGGCTGAAAGGCAGTGGCACACCTGTGGCTTCTGTAGCCTAGACTTGCTGGGCTCAGGTGATACTTCCCCCTCAGCCTTCCAAGTAGCTGGAACTACAGGCATGCACCATCATGCCCAGCTAATTTTTTTATTTATTGTAGAGACGATAACAGTTGCCCAGACTGTTCTCAAACCCCTGAGCTTGGGCAATCCTCTCGTCTCGGCCTCCCAAAGTACTGGAATTTCAGGCTGGAGCCACCATGCCCAGCCTTTAAAGTAGACCTTTTAAGGAGGATCTTGAGGTTGTCCCTGGGATGTTGGTCTAAAGTGGCTGTTTTAGTGCATTATTGAGAGAGGAATTTGTAAATAATCATTAGTCCTTCTTTATGGGTGAATATCAAAATTTACGGGGAACAAGTGTCAGAGGCAATGTTACACCACATTATTTTCAATGCTTCCATATATCTTGTTTCCTAGACCCTGGTAGAGAGCAACATACTGGTCCATTAAGGAGCACTCCCATTTTAACCCATGTCCTCCTCAGATAATAGATTTATTTATGTCACGGGGTGTTTTGGTTTGGACTCAACCTCACCATGTTCGGCCTTCCTCAACCCTTTTCATTTTGGACTTAAGTTCTATTTGGAAAGAGGTTCTTCTATATTTGCTTTAAAAAATTCCTCTTCTTTCCAGGGATCTTGGCTTACTAATGGGAAAGCAGGTTGCAGGAATATTTTCTGCAGCTATGACGATATTGTGGTTTTTGTTCCTATCAGGATTCAGTGCTTTTTAGGGGAGGCAAACCACCATTTCCTTTCTTGAGTGCCATCTCACCTTCAACATGAGGAAAGTTACCCCCTTTTTTTGTTGCTGCTTTTTGGAATGGGACCCCTCAGATGATAACTATCGAATTTAATGCAGCCCAAGCTGTAAAATGTTCTGCCTCTGGGAATTTTTTTTTAACATCTACAGGATATCATCCCTATCTAATCCATGACAGAAACAATCTGCAAGAGCCATCCACTTTACAGAGTTTGGCCTGGATGTGTTTATATGAGACTGTGCTTTCATATTCCCGATGGTTTCACCTATTCAATAACAAAAGAAAGGGAAAGAAAAAGCCTGGTTTATACTGCCATTGACTGCAAAAGGTAAGAAATCACTAAGATTTAATTCCCTAGTGACCCCAGGACTCATTGCTAAGCTGGAGATGTTCAGTGAGTGCAGATGGAGGCTGAGTGGGATGCCTCAATGCTTCCACAGGGAATAGCCTTCTGTGTACCACACATAGGGATAGAACCCAAGCACTAGTCTAAAGATTCTTCCCTTTTTCCCTCTGCTGATCAACATGGGAAACAGTCAAGCAGTTCCCCAAGAAACCCCCTTTGGATGCATTTTAAGCCATCAGGAACAAATTTGACCTATACAACATGAAGAAAAAAAAATGCTTAATATTTTTCTGTAATGTAACATGGCCCTGATATAAACTTGGAAACTCAGAACAATGACCTCTTAATGGAACCATAAATTATAACCTCATTCTGCAATTAGACTTATTCTGGAAACAAAAAGGGAAATGGTCAGAAGTCTCATATGTCCAAGTGTTTATGCCCCTCTACCCAAACCCTTCATTATGAAAAAATTATAAGGACAGTACTCAGAAACTCCAGGCTAACAGCCTGATTGATCTTGTGGACAATCCTCTACTCTAAACCCCATCTTTCTATTAGGAGGAACCAACCCCCCACCCCTTACAATTTTTCCCCTTCTGCCCCAGTTTTACTTCCTCCTCTAGAAAATAATGCAGAAGCCAGGCTTGGTGGCTCAGTCTGTAGTCCTGCGTCTTTGGGAGGCTGAGGTGAGTGGATTGCTGAGCCCACGGGTTCGAGACCTGTCTGGGCAACTTGGCAAGACCTCATCTCTACAATAAATCAAAAAAGTAGCCGGGCGTTGGAGCACGCGCCTGTAGTTCCAGCTACTTGGAAGGCTGAGGCGGAAGGATCGCTGGAGCCCAGCAGGTCGAGGCTGCGGTGGCTGGAGACGGCTACTGCACTCCAGTCTGGGTGACAGAGTAAGACTCCAACTAAAAAAAAAAAAAAGAAAGAAAATAATGCAGAATTGCTTCAGCCTTCTCATACAATGAGTGGCACATTATACTGGCTCTTATCCACAATCATTTGTTCCTTCTGTGAAGTAGTGGGTCTCCAAGGCACCATCCAAGTCCTAGCTCCCTTTGCCATTACTGACATCCAGCAATGCAAACAAAAACTAGGGAAGTACTCCGTGGACCCAGGCAAGTTCATGCACAGGTTCCAAACATTGATTTTGGCATTTGACCTTTCATGGAGAGATGTGCAGTTTATTCTGCTGCTTGCTGCACCCCAATTGAAAAGAATTATATTTTGGATGCTTCCTGAAAAGAGGCAGGCATAATTTTTGCCAGGAATCCAAAGGGAAATTACCCTGGGAGAAAAACTTTCCCTACAACAGATCCAGAATGGGACTATAGCACTTCTTTGAGGCACTTTTGGCAGGAATGAGGAATGGGATACAAAAGCCTGTAAACTATAATAAATTGAGGTCACTAATTCAAGGGAAAGATGAAAATCCTTCAGCCTCTCTTGACAGATTAGAGGAAGGTTTCAGGAAATATACTAACTTAGATCTGGCTTTCCTGGAAGGCGGCACTATGGGGACAATGTTTTATAAACCAATCAGCTCCTGATTGGCTGCATCCTGATGTTAGATGTAAACTCCAGAAATTGCAGATGGGAACTCAAGCTAGCCAAACCTTGTTATTATACACAGCCTTTATGGCATATAACAATTAAGATCTTGAGGAGGGGAAAAAGGACAGAGTAAAAAACAAAAAGCCAGACTTATGGCAGTCACAATTGATAAAGCCTTTGATACCCCCAAACTGTCCAAGTGTTTACCCAAAGACAGGAAAGAAAGATCTACGAGCTCCTGCTTCAAATTCAAGAAGACTGAACATTGGGCAAGAGATTGCACCTAACCACCCCCAGGACCGTGCCACATTTGCCAAGATGCTCGTGATGACCCCTGGCACTAGAGAATTGACTGACTACACTCCCAAAGGGGAGAACAGTTAACCAAGGTCCTGGTAAACCAAGAAGAATTGTTGGGAGTGGATGTGATGTGGGGAGCAAACGAGCACTGTCACTGCAGCAGGCCTTGAGTACCCCAAGCTCATAGGCAATGGTCTCACTTGGAAGCTCTACATTCTAGCCAAAGGCAGGCTGTGAGGAATGCAGCCTGCTACATGAAGCAGTGTCTCAGATACCCACACATCCAGGTACACATAGTAAAGATAATGTTTTAGCTACAATAAAGCCTTAGCTACAAGAAGATAACCACAGAACAGCTCGCCTTTTAGGTAGCAACATAATTCCGTTGTGACTCCCTCACAGACCTTGAATCCCTTCCAATTTCCCTTGTGCTTGACTATAAAATAAACATGCTAAGCTAGTTCAGGGCCACTTCTCCTCCATCAAAGGAAAGTGTCCCACCTGATCCCAGCTTTTCTTTATGTCTTTATGTCTGTGTCTTTCTTAATCTCTCACTGCTCTCACTCTTGGGACCCCTGGAAACAGAAAGAGGGTTTGCGGTGGGCTACGGCAATCTGGCGCCTGAACAGGGACCCGAGCCCGAGAGAACAACTAATCTCAGGCAAAGAGACACTCCGAGAGAGGTGCACCAAATAGAAAATAAAGGAAGATGAGGAGCGGATTTAGTTTCAGCTGAGTGCAAAACATGGATAATTGTGGCTCCCAAGAGAGGAGTCTATGTCCTAGGGTTAAAATCTATGCTTCAGGCAAGAGACTGTCCAGTTAAAGGTTCTCAGCTAAAGAAATTTTTAAGTTTTGTACAGGAAACATGCCCTTAATTCCTACTCAAGGGACAGTTAATTTGGATACATGGAACAGGTTTGATAAACAACTTAGGGGGCCAAGTTCCCCTCAAGCCTTGTTCATGGCCATGCTAGCCATTGTTGCTTGTCAGGTTGGTGGAACAAGGGGAAATCCTTATTGGACTTGTTTCCCAGACCCTCTCATTCTCAAACCCGCTGCTTGGGCTGGTGGGTAGGTCCCTGTCTTTGCCAACAGTCCCCTTCCTAGCCCTTAATGCTAATGGTCCATTGATGGGAACAGTTTTGTTATTAATGGAGAAAGGGAGGCCAGATATGCCATAACGACCACAACTAAAGTAATTAAAAATGCACCTTTGCCTCCTGGTACCTCAGCACAGAAGCCTGAACTTATTGCTTTGGTTAAAGCTCTGAGCTTAGGAAAAATGTAAGGAAAGTTGTTGCTATAAGGTATGTTTTTGATAAGAAAGGATAAATGAAAGAGAAATAATTTTATATAGGAAAAAATCTTGTATGGCACATTTTTTTTCTACAATAGAATGACTGGTTATTTAAAGGAAGGAAAGTAGAGAACAAAAATAAAGATTCAAGCATGTCAAAAAATTGTATGAGTATGTTGAACATGGTATGTTAAAGCTTGTGAAAAGAAATATATAAAAGGAATTATATAAACACTCAAGGCTACAAAAAGGCTCTATAAATTTACCATTAATATCAAATACACTAATTCTCCAAAAGAATGTTCTCCTCTGAACAACAGGGTTGGGGGGGGGGAGAAGGAGACAAAATTCAATTTGCCCTCCTCCACTGCCCTTGTTACAAAGAAAGCATTTTCTTATTAAAGTGTAATTATAGATAATTTACAAAGGAATATCTCAGCTTACATTGATAAATTAGAGGCTTTACTTTCACTTTTCCAACATTGTTTTTGGAGCAATAGCCTTTTTCATCATCGTTTGCTTAATAATTTTTGGCTGTGCTCTTACTCAATGATTTATTAAATCCAAATAGTATTTGGTTAAGGTCTCGCCATTTCCTGTCCATGCCCTTGGAAATAGATAGGGCAGCTCTATGGCCCATCTCAGCAGGAAGTAGTTACAGAAGATTGATCTTTACCCCATTTCCCAGTGTCATAAGAATTTTTCCAAGAGCAGGAGTGGGGAATGAAAGGATAGACCAAGAACGACAGATGCATTTTTTGAATCTTGTTCCTAAACCTTAATACAATGATGAGAAAGTAAAAGTTATGTTTCGGAGAAATGCATACTTTAGATAAAGATTAACTTTGCTGACTTTGTCTTTTCAGAAACAGACTTCCTGGTGCCAGGTATCAGAGTTATCTCATAGCGACAATCAAACTTGACTAGAGTAATGGGAATTTACAAGGCCTAAGACATCATACATTGAGACTTAGTTAAAAAACACCTCCAAGGGATATGGAACCACAATAATATCAACATACATCTGCTTAAGCTCCATCAAAATATTTTGGGCATTCAGAATAGTAAAGATTCTATCTTACAACCTGCTCGACTAGCTCAAAATCTTCTTAATGAGCTCAAAGAATTCAATCCCTTTAATGTGTTAAAACATTCTGCTTGGGTATATTCTGAGTTTTTTTTTCATGTTTGCTCTAATTGTCCTTTGCTTTTTCCAGTTGGATGTGGAATGCTCCAATGCCAACTCAGAGTCACTGCAGTAGCTGTCCATTGCCTGCATTTAGAAAATAAAAAATGGGGAGATGTTGGGAGCAGATGTGATGTGGGGAACAGATAAGCACTGTCACTGAAGTAGGCCTTGAGTACCCCAAGCTCGTAGGTAACGATCTCACTTGGAAGCTCTGCATTCCAGCCAAAGGCAGGCTGTGAGGGATGCAGGCTGTTACATGAAGCGGTGTCTCAGGTGCCCACATATCTGTATACACATAGTACAGATAAAGTCTTAGCTACAAAATTCCACTGTGGCTCCCTCACAGACCTTGAATCCCTTCCAACTTCCCTTGTGCTTGATTATAAAATAAACATGACAAACAAGTTCAGGGTCACTTCTCCATCAGAGGAACATGTCCCACATGGCCCCGACTTTTTTTTATGTCTTTGTGTCTATGTCATTCTTAATCTCTTGCCACTCTCTCTCGGGACCCCTCAGGACAACTGCATGGGCCAAGGCAGAGAACTCAGTGACTGAGGAGGCTCAGGGATGCCCTCTATACCTCTGTCCAGGAAAATCATCATTATCACCAAGGAACCCCAGGTAACTCTAGACATCATGGGTGAGCAAATTATATTCATTTTGGGTACAGAGGGATCTTGCTCTGTTCTCCCTTCTTTTTTTTTGCAGGAAAATCCTCCTTGTGAACCATGATTACCATGGAGCTGGAAAGAGCGAGCACAGTCCGGTACTTTATTCCTCCCCTGGCCTGTCATTTGAGTATCAAATATTTTTACAAGAGTTTTGAATAGTTCCCAGTTGTCTAGCCCCCCTAATAGGGAGAAATATACTATACAAATTTGGAAATTTTCTTCAATTAAAATTCTGGCCCTCAAGGATATTAATACTTCAAGATTCTAATAATGTGTCAGATTATATTGATAAGCAAGTCAACCCATTGGCCTGGTACAATGGGCAGACAGGAACAGCAATAATAGCGTACCCCGTCTAGATAGCAACTCATAGATTCTGCTAAATTTCCTCACCAGAAACAGTACTCAATAAAAGCTGAAGCAAGAAAAGGGCTTGAACACTTAGTGCAGGAATTTTAAAAATTTGGACTATGAAAGCCTTGCCAGTCTTCCTGTAACACTCCCAGATGACCAGTGCTCAAGCCAACCCGGATTATAGAATGGTCCAGGACTTAAGAATTATTAATGAAACAGTAATTCCCATTCGTCCCTTGGTAGCAGACCCTTACACTTTGTTATCTCAGATTCCTGGAGATACCAATTGGTATTCTGTGATAGACCTTAAGTATGCATTATTTTCTATTCCCCTACATCCAAACTCCCAATTCCTATTTGCTTTTGAATGGGGAGATCCTAATACTGGAGAGAAACAAAAATATACATGAACCATTCTCCCACAGGGATTTAGGGGTAGTCCACATTTGTTTCCTCAGGCTTTGGAAAAAAGAGCTAAGGGGTTTAATTTAGATAAAGGTAGTATTATTTGATACATGGATGATCGGCTAATTTTCAGTCCAACTGAAACGACTTCAAATACAAATACCATAAAGGTCTTTAACTTTTTGGCTGAATGGGGCTGTAAGGTCTCAAGGAAAAGTGCCCCAATTTCAGAACAAAAGGTACATTATCTTGGATATGTTCTTACCCCTGGAACTCAACAGCTGTCTTCAGATCTCATTGAAACCATTTGTGCCCTACAGTATCTCAAAACTAAGCATTAGCTTAGATCCGTTTTAGGAATGGCAGACTTCTGTTGAATATGAATACCTAATTTTGGACTTATTGCAAGGTCCCTTTCTGAGGCTACTGAAGGACCAGAAAAATGAGGCCCTGGAATGGGTTGGAGAAACAAAGACAGCTTTTAATGAATTAAAACAGGACTTCACTCCTCAAGCTCCAGCCTTGGGGATTCCTAACTTACTTAAGTCCTTCACTTTATATGCTACCGAGGAAAAAAGGAATTGTATTTGGTGTCTTAACTCAGAAACTAGGATCAGAGCCTAGACTTGTGGCCTATTTTTCAAAAAAATTGGATGGAACCACCACAGGTTGACCCAGCTGCCTTAGGACAGTGGTGGCCACTGCATTGTTGGTGGAAGAGTGACTCCAGGACAGCCCTAGAAGTCCTTACTCCTCATCAAGTCAGATCAGTTTTAGAAATCAAGGGCCATTTACGGATGGTTGAGGAAGGCTTGAGTAAGTATCAGGCCACTCTCATAGACAGTCCTGAAAGCATGGAATCTTTTGGACCTGGTTTCTCTGATGCCCACTGAAAAATCCCCCATGCTCTCTTGCACACAAATAGTATCTAACATCTGTGCAAGTCAACCATATTTAAAAGATTTTCCCTTGGTAGATCCAGAAGAAATCTGGTTTCCTGATGGCAGCAGCTACATGCTGAATAGGGAAAGGGGAGCATGATACACTGTAGATAGGAAAGATCATGCCCTTGAATCTCAACCTTTAGCTTCAGGAACCTCTGCCCAGAAGGCAGAAATCAAAGCCCTCACTCAGGTTTTGATTTTAGGGGAAGAAAAGAGACTATACATTTACACTGACTCCAAATATGCCTTCTTGGCATTATTTGGAAAGAAAGGAGATTATTAAATAATAAACACTCTCTTATAAAACATGAGGCTGGAATTCTTCAACTTTTGCATGCAGTTCAGTTACCTGAAAAAATAGCCATCATGCATTGTGATGGACATCAAAAGGAAAACACCTCAATAGCCGAAGGAAACCAAAGGGCATACAAAGAGGCCAAGCTGGTTGCCAGGCGACCTTTGTCCTACTTGACCATGGCCAATTTTCCTTTTACAAAGGAAGCAGTAGAACCCAAATATTCTCAAGAAGAGGATCAAAAGGATCAAATTGAAGCAGGAATCAAGAAGGGTTCATGGTGGATTGTAGGACACAAAATCCTTCTCCCACAAGCCACCCAGTGGAAAGCTATTAAGGATTTATGTGATGCTTTCCACTTAGGAAGAGAGGCAACTTTAGCCTTAACAACTTGACAGTTAACAGGGTAGGACTTACTCAAACTATAAAACAAGGCTGCTGGGCTTGTCCCATATGCACCTACAATAACCCAGGAATTAAAAATGCCACCCTTACCAGAGCCTGTGCAGTGGAGGGGCACCTACCCAGGAGAAGATTGGTAAATAGATTTCACCCATATACCATTCTGCCAAAGTTATAAATACCTTTTGGTCTTTATAGATATTAGCCCAGGTAATGCCGTCTTAGAAACTCACCTACTGATTTTGCTAGCTATCCTGGGATGAACAACTCTATACAAACATCCTGCCATATATAGCATCCTGTTTACCAACTAGCCTAACTGCAAGGCTTCCTCTCAATGTACTTAACCACAAGCCTTAGTTACCTCCTAGCAATGCCAACTGCAAAAATTTCCCCCCAAGCCCTATAACTGCCTTAGCCCATAAGTGGTAGTGGGCTTCAATTTTATGGAGTCCATTCTGCAGGTTCTCTGCCTTGGAATAAACCTGTGTTGCCCCACCCACCTACACTGCCCCTCCTCCTTCCCTGCTCCGGACACTGAGGAGAGAGTGAAAGAGGTGACTCTGCAGGAGAAACCTGATTAGAGGAACAATTACAGAACCTGCCAAAAAAGGGCAGGGTTTTTTTTCTTTTTTTAAATTTTTAAAATTTTTTTGACTGTTTGTTAGTTCATCTATTTTTTAAATATTTTTCCTTTGTGCATGAATGTATATGTGAGGGTTTGATCTGCATCACTCCACATTTTTTTTTTCTGTTTCTTCTTTTATGTGTTGTTTTCTGTTTATGTGTGTATATGAATGATTGAGTGTTCATCTTTCAATTTTGTTGTTGTTATTGGATTGTTTTTGCTCTTTTGTTCTTCTGGGATTTTTATTTCCTTTTTTTTATAATTTAAGATGTGTGTCAATATATGTGTGAGAGTTTGATCTGAAGTTCTTTCTTTTTTATTTTTGGTCTTTTTGCTTTACTTCTCTATTCACTTTGTACTAGGCATGTGTGTGTGTGTTAGTTTTCTTGGTTCTTTTTGTTGTTTTTTGTTTTGTGACATTTTGTGATTATTCCAATTAGTTTTGGGGTGTGTGTGAATGTCTGTGTTTGTGTGTGTCCAATTGTTTTTTCCATTGGTTTCTGCTTTGTATCATCATATAGAGTGGTGGTGAGGAGTGAGTCTCAGGGAATACCTACCACAGTAAGTGAACATCGTAATTTGTAAATAATTTCTGAATCCTAGAACCCCATCCCTACTTTTGTTGAATTTCAAAAACTGCAAGAGACAACAAAGCTTCTCATCTACCATTCCAATTCAAAATAGAACAAATCCAGAGCCCAAATCAGAGAACAGAGGAATGAACAAACATCAGAAGAGAAAACTCTCTCACTGAAACTGAATGACAGAACTAAAGAGAAAAACAAGAGATATGTCACAAATGAGGAAAAACTGAAGGAAGACCTCAGGCAATTTCAAGTGTACCAAAGACAAAACTCCTGAAAAAATTAGGCCTTGGTGTCTAAACAATGGAAGTCACCAATGACTGACCTCAGAACAAAACAGGGATTAGGGAATAGATGGAAAGAGTAAATAAACTCAAGAAAGATAAGATGCAACACTGAAAGAACTTGTAACACAGATTTTGGCAATAAAAAATTTCATCCAGGAAATAAATAACAAGATAGCAAGCATGGAAAGCAGAATTAATCTAACTGAAGAAAGAATCTCAGAACTTGAAGATCAGAACATAGAATTAACCTGATCTATAAAAAACATAGAAAGAATACTCAGAAAGAAAGAACAAGCCTACAAGAGATATGTGATTATATCAAGAGACCAAACCTACACCTGATTGGTATCCCAGAAGAAGAAAGAGAAATGGAGAACAACTTGGAGCAAGTATTCCAGGAAGCAATCCAAGAAAGCTTTCCCTATCTCACCAGAGATGTGACCAGCCAAGCATAAGAGATACAGAGAACCCCCACAAGACATCATATGAGAAGACCAACCCTGAGTCACATAGTAATTCACTTACACAAAGTAGGCACAAAAGAAAAAATCCTAAAGGCCAAAACAGACAAAGATCAGACAACTTACCAGAGAAAATCAATCAGAATAGCAGCAGACCTATCGGCTGAATCACTACAAGCAAGAAGGGACTGAAGCACTATATTCAAAGTCCTCAAAGATATCCAATTTCAACCAAGAATTTATTACCCAGCAAAGCTCGGCTTCATCAGTGAAGGTGAATTAAAATCCTTCCCAGGTATCTAATCTCTAAGAGATTATACAGTTTCCAGACCAGTTCAACAGGAGACACTTAAAAAGGTATTAAGCACAGAAGAAAGAAAAAAAAAAAAAAGAATGACCACATACTTCCCAAGAGAACAGCAGAGCACAGAATCAATAGAGAATACCATGCAACAAGAAACTTGAAAACACACACATACATAAATCCCAAAACCATAAGAAAATAAGAGAACAAAGAAAAAACTTTATAAGAACTTCATGACAGGGATAAATAATCACATTTCAATAATCAGCCTGAATGTGAGGGGACTAAATGCATCACTGAAAAGACACAGAATGGCAAACTGGATAAGAAACCATGACCCAATTATTTGCTGCATCCAGAAGACTCATCTCACTACGTGGGACACACATAGACTCTAAGTTAAAGGATGAAAAATGAATTCCAGGCGAACGGATCACAAAAGAAAGTAGGAGTTGTGATCCTAAAATCAGACAAAACAACCTTTAAACTGTCAGAAATTTAAAAAGATGCAAAAGGACACTACATAATGATAAAAGTTTCAATCCATCAATAAGAAATATCCATTCTAAACATATATATAGCCAACACAGGAGCACCAGCATTTATACAGCAACTACTGAGTAAACTAAAAAAAGATATTGACTCTAAAACTATAATAGCAGGGGACTTGAATACCACACTAACAGCCCTAGGTAGATCAATGAGACAAAAAAACCACCAAAGAGATTCAGAACCTAAACTTGACACTTGACCAAATGGACTTAATAGATACCTACAGATTATTCCACTCAACAACCACATAATATAACTTCTACTCATCACAACATGGAATGTACTCCAAGGTTGATCACATCCTTCGCCATAAATCAAGCATAAACAAATTCTGTCAGGTTGAAATCTTGCCATGCACCTTCTTAGACCACGGTGGAATAAAAATAAATATCAACACCAACAAAATTTCCCCAAAGCCCTCAAAGACATGGACACTAAACAGCTTGATGCTGAACAACAACTACTGGGTCAACACTGATATCAAAACAGAAATTAAAAGATTCCTGGAAACAAATGAAAATCAAGAAACATCTTACCAAAACCTCTGGGATGCCATGAAAACAGTTCTAAGAGGGAAATTTATAACTCTACGAGCACACATCAAGAAAACAGAAAGATCACAAATAGAGAACCTAACAAATCACCTAAGGGAGCTGGAAAGAGAAGAACAACAAAACTCCAACTTTAACAGAAGAATCCAAATCACCAAAATAAGAGCCCAAATACAGGACATAGAAGACAAAAATATCATAGAAAACATCAACAAAACAAAAAGGTGGTTCTATGAAATAATTAATGAGATTGATGAACCCCTAGCCAGAATGACCAAGAAAAAGAGAGAAAAAGTCCAAATAAACCCAATCAGAAATACAAAAGACGAAATCACAACTGACCCCGAAGAAATACAAAAGATTATCAGAGATTACTGTGTGCACCTATATGGAAACAAACTGATAACCTAAATGAAATGGAGGACTTTCTGACATTGGGACACTAAAGAGAACAATAAGACATTGGGACACTAAAGAGAACAATAACAACCCAGGAAATTGACTCTGTCATAAGAAAACTACTACTACAAAAAAGGCCTGGACTGGATGACTTTCCAGCAGAATTCTGCAAAATGTACAAGAAGGAGCTGATACCAATCTTATTGAAAGTATTCCAGCCAATTGAGAAGGATGGGATTCTCCCCAAATCATTTTATGATGTTAGCATCACACTGATACCCAAAGTGGATAAAGATCCAACAAAAGAAAGAGAATTACAGGCCAAAATCCTTTATGAACAGAGATGCAAAAATCCTCAACAAGATTCTAGCAAATCAGATTCAAAAACACATTTAAAAAATCATCCACCATGACCAAATAGGCTTTATCCCCAGGATGCATTTGCAAGACCATAAATGTAATTAAATACATCAACAGATGTAAAAACAAGAACCACATGATTATCTCATTAGATGGAGAAAAAGTTTTTTTTTAAAACCCACCTTCCCTTTTTGATAAAAACTCTCAAACACCAAGATATAGACAGAACATACCTCAAAATAGTAACCCACAGCTAACATTTAGCTAAATGGACAGAGACTGGAAATGGTTCCCCTGAAAACTGAAACAAGACAAGTCTGCCCACTCTCACCCCTCTTGTTCAACATTGTGTTGGAAGTACTAACTAGGGCAATTAGACAAGAGAAGGAAATCAGGGTATCCAGACAGAAAAAGAGGAAGTCAAGCTATCCCTCTTTGCTGATGATATGATCCTATACCTTGAAAATCCAAGAGAGTCTGTCAAAAATTCTGCTTGCACTGATAAAGAACTTTGGCAAAGTCTCAGGGTACAAAGTAAATGTGCAAAAGACAGCTGCATTCCTATACACCAGCAACAAGCAGACAGAGACCCAAATTAAAAGCACCATCCCATTCACAATAGCAACAAAAAAACTGAAATACCTCAGCATCTTCCTAACCAGAGAAGTGAAAGACTTTTATAATGAGAATTGCAAAACACTGCTCAAAGCAATCCAAGAAGACACAAACAAAAGGAAAAATATTCCATGCTCATGGATAGGAAGAATCAGCATTGTTAAGATGTCCATGAACTCCTGTTTGTTCCTGGAAGAAGATGGTCCTCATAGAAAAAGAAAAAAAGATGTCCATCCTACCAAAGGCAATCTACAGATTCAACACAATACCCATTAAGTTACCAAAATCACTCTTCTCAGACCTGGAAATGACAGTACAGAAATCTATATGGAAACATGAATGACCACGAATAGACAAAACAATCCTTAGCAAAAAAACAAAGCAGGGGGTATCACACTTCCAGACTTCAAACTTTACTATAAGGTTACAGTAATAAAAACAACCTGGTATTGGTACAAGAATAGGCACATAGACCAATGGAACAGGATAGAGATTCCAGAAGCAAAGTCTCAATTTCTCAACAAGCTCATCTTTGACAAAGCCTCCAACAACAACCACTGGAGAGAGGACAACATATTCAGTAAATGGTGCTGGGAAAACTGGCTGATCACATGCAGAAGATTGAAATGGGACCCCTATCTATCACCATACACAAAAACTAACTCTCAATGGATCACAGACCTAAATGTAAAACCTCAATCTATAAGAATCTTAGAAAATGCAGGAGACACTCTTATGGAAATTGGAATTGGTAACCAGTTCCTATTCGGAACCCTAAATGCCCATACCTTAAGAAATAAGATAGACAAGTGGGACCTCATCAAACTAACGAGCTTCTGCAAAGCAAAAAAAAAAAAAAGTCATCAAGAGAGTAGGGAGACAGGCAGCAGAATGGGAAAAAAATATTTGCCAAACTGTATATATGACAAAGGCCTAACATCTAGCATTGACAAGGAACTCAAATGTGCCAAAAGGAAAAAAAACAAACAGCCCCATTAAAAAGCGGGCAAAAGACATGAAGAGACACTTCTCAAAAGAAGATATATGGGCAGCCAACAGACACATGAAAAAGTGCTCAGCCTCACTCATCAGAGAAATGCCAATCAAAAGCACATCGAGATACACATCTATCCACAGTAAGAATGACCATCATTAATAAAACAAACAACCACAGATGCTGGCGAGGATGCGGAGAAAAAGGAACACATCTACACTGCTGGTGGGAATGCAAACTAGTGCAACCTCTTTGGAAGACAGTGTGACGATTTCTGAAACAACTAGAAATTGACCTTCTGTATGACCCAACAATTCCTCTATTGGAATATATCCAGAGGAATTCAACTCATTCTACAAAAAAGATACCTGCACATGTATGTTTGTTGCAGCTCTAATCACAATAGCAAAAACATGGAACCAAACATGTTGCCCATCAAAACTGAACTGGATTAAAAAAATGTGGTACATATGCACAATGGAGTATTAGGCTGCCATAAAGAAGGACAAACATATGGACTTTGCAGCAGCTTGAATAAATTTAGAGTTGCTCATACTCAGTGACCTCTTATAGAAACAAAGATCAGAGCACCATATGTTTTCCTTCATAAGTGGACCTTGAACAATTGTTATAATACTATAAGAAAGGATTGGCAGTAATGGGAAACTGTCCGGGGAGTAGGGGTGAGGCTGATAGTTGAGGGAAACTCCTGGGAGGGAGGGGCATACCTCATCAACAAGGGTACCTGCTTAATCAATGTTTGTATACCTAACCTTGAATTGTACTCCACATCTTTATAATAAAACAGTTTTTTAAAAAAGATTACAAATTTTTGGAAGCAGGAGCTCATGAGCCATTTTGGTCTTGAGCCCCCTCCTAATTCTTTGAAGTGTACTGCTCTATTGCTTAATCAACTGCTCTTTCCTTTTGCTATTGGTGTGCTTGATCCAATTCCTTGCTTGAGACACCAAGAACCTGGAAATTTCATTTTGGTGAGTCAGCAGCCCTGCAACAAGTTCATGGTGACCATAATAATCATTGTAAAAGTCTATCAAGTTTCCTGTCAAACCTGTCAAAGGCAAATGTGCTTTCGGGACAAGCCCACTCCCTTAGCTCATCAAAGGTAGATAGATGGTAATCAAAACTACAGATACCTGCAGCCCACCCTTTTAGTTCATGGTTAGCATAGTAATCATTGTAAAATGTATCAAGAGCTGGGTGCAGTGGGTCACACTTATAATCCCAGCTCTTTAGGAGGTAGAGACAAGAGACTTGCCTGAACCTGGGGGTTCAAGACCAGCCTGGGCAACTTGCCAAGGCATTATCTCTGCAATAAATTAAAAAAAAATAGCCAGGCTTGATGATACATGCCTGTAGTTCCAGTTACTTGGAAGGTTGAAGCCCAGCTGTTCAAGCATGCCACTGCACTTCAGCCTGGGCAACACAGTGAGACTCTGACTTAAAAAAAAAAAAAGGAGTATATCAAGCTTCCAGTCAAAGAAAGCATTCTCTCTCTCTCTCTCTCATAAATTCTGTTCTAAAACTATACTTGGTTCCTCTTTGAAATTCTTTTCTGTGGTGGGTCAAAGAATCCACAGAGTGTCATACCACACCCACCTGGCAACAACAGCAGCATCTGTGCCTTTTCCAAAGAGAATTTTGAAGACTTCAGTGTTTAAAGGAAAAAGAGCAAATAGGAAGGGAAGGAGTAAAAACAACAAGAACAATTAAAACAAAAAACATAAGGGGTAGTTAGTGATTCGAGCAGAACAGAGAAAGAAATCACTTACTCATTTTTCTTGGAATGGGTAAAGGGATAATTTCTATTCTTGTATTTGTCCAGTTCCTATGAAGGTAAACTGTTCATTGACATTGTTAAGGTGAGATTTAACAGAACTATGTTTGAGGATGGTTCACAGGGATTGCAGGGGACCTGGGAGGCGAGGTGGTGGTATGTATTTTGAAATATTTGGAGGTGCAAAAGAAATTTTCTTGTGGTTAGTTTGCCATAGGGAAGAAAGAAACTAATATAGTAAATAAATGATAATTTAGGGTTCTATTCGGTTGCTGCTCATGTATTTATTCTCTGATATTTTTGGAACACTCAATGATTATGGAGTAGGCTTTGTAGTAAGAGACAAAAATAGGGTGATGAAGAAGACTAATTCCCTGAGATCAAGAGGCAGTGGAGAGACAGCAGGAAGTCAGGAAATTGAAGGAGCAAAGGCTGGCAAATAAAGGATCCAGGGTGAGGAAGTAGGATAGTTTTAAGAAACCTGTGTGTGTGTATAAAGGCCCACAGTCAAGGAACTATGCCCCACTTGAGGAATTACAAGGAGTTCATTTGAGCCATAAGAGCCTTAAGCACTAGACAACTGACAAGAATTTCTAAAATATATTGACATAAAGATGCCAAACTCTCTAAAATATTTAAAGATGGTTTATTATGGGACAACTTGAGAACTTAGACCCATGACATATGTCTCCAGGAGGTCCTGAGAACCTGGGCTCACCGTGATTGAATGGTAGCTTAATTATATACAGTTTAAGACAACAGAAGTCACAAGAAACCATAAGTCAATATCTCTGAGATTTACACTCATTCAGTCCAGGGAGTCTGGACATTTCCAAGGAGGAATGAGTGGGGATAGCCCCTCTACAAGTTTTAGGTGGAGTCCAAGGTTTTCTGACTGGTAACTAGTTATCACAGTCATCTGAGGAGTTGTGAAAGCAATAAAGGAAAGGGGCAGCTTGAGGAAGATAAGGGAGCAGGATTTCTTGATATATAGATAAAATTTTATGAGTGGTGGTGGAGGGCATTAAATCGAGCAGCCAATTGTTTTAAAAGATGCCAGAGTCCCCAAAAGACAGCTTCACAAGGTCATAAGATACTTTTATTTTTCTTCTTTATCTTGCAGAGTCAGGTTGGAGAATAAATCACATTAAAAGTTAGGAATTTGGCAATGAAAGGAAAAGTCAGTTTAGTCATCAAATACTAAGTTGACCCAGAAGAAAACTGTCCCTTCTAATTCAACGTCTTTACGAATGTGAGACAGGAATTTATTGAAAGATCATTTCAATTGACATCCTAGGTGACTTTATATCAGAAGTGTTAGGTCAGTAAGGTGGTGCCACAGGAAAGTTGCAAATAATTGCACAAAGAGTAGGTCAGAAAAAGTTTATTTAGAAAGCAGATCAGAGAAAAAGGGTGGATCCACCTCTCCAAGGTTGAAGAGGGGGCCTGATACTTAAGGAATGTTTGGCAGTGAATGCCTGAGTTTAAAAGCTTTTAATTGACTATTTATCTATCTGAAGTAGCATCATAAAGTTTTTTCTTTAATAATATATCCCGGGCTGGGCTTGGTGGCTCAGCATGTAATCCCAGCACTTTGGGAGGGTGAGGTGAGTAGACTGTCTGAGCTGGCAGGTTTGAGACCAGTCCTGGCAACTTGGTGAGACCTCGTCTCTACAATCAATCAAAAATTAGCTGGGTGTGGTAGCACACACCTGTAGTTCTGGCTACTTGGAAGACTGAGACAGAAAGATCACCGGATACCAGCAGGTCAACGCTGGGGTGGCCATGAGTGTGCCATTGCACTCCAGCCTGGGTTACAGAGTGAGACTCCAACTCTAATGATGATGATGATGATAATAATAATAATAATAATAATAATAATAATAATAATATAGCCTTCTACTCTGCAAAAAACTACATCATTGTTTGAGAAATGGAAGAAATATTCTCTTTCACTTGGATTTTCTTTTCTAAATTCTTTCTTTGGGAAGAAATACCTAGGGTTTATTTAATGTTATATAACTAATTGTAATTATAAAAAATAAAAGAATGCCAAGATAGTGCCATGTTGTACTTTCTCTCCATAAATGGTGTTGTGGTTTTAGATTTTCAGAAGGAATAAAAAAGACCCTCTGACTATACTCTACCATTCATTCCCCTTCTCCCCTTATTCCTCACCTTAACTCCTTTCCTGGGCACTAGCTTATAACACTGTTCAACATTTCTCTTTGCTTCTAAGTAGAGACTGTGCCCTCCAGGAACAGAAAAAAGTTCATCTTGAAATGCTTTCCATCAGGGGCTCAAACATTCCTGACAATATTTGATAGATGCCTCTTTGTTCTTCAGCAAGAAATCTTCCTTCTTTTTCTCTATGGTCACCTGCCAAAAAAATGGAGGGGCACACAATAGATAGAAGCTGTTAGAAAGGAAGGTCCAGCTGTAATCCTCTTGGAAGAGCAGCCTGATGACCTCAGAGTGAACTGGGATGGAATACAGATCAGGAGTCAGAAACCTTGCTTTAGTCCCAGTTCTCACCAATGCTCTGAATGACCTGTGAAAAGTCTCTGAACTCCCTTGAAACTAGGCCCATTATCTGTAAAATTATGAGACTGGATGACATGAATTCTATGGTTCGTTCAACTATAGTATGATTAATAACAACTCAACCACCAACCATGAGTGATAAAAAGTTGAAAGTGTAATTTCCTCAGAAACCATGAATTGCTAGGGGTGAAAATATATACATGGAAAATCAACTCCCCAGTAATGAGTTAGGTGTTTTCTGAACAGAGTTTTGAACTCTCCATAAATTATTTCAGTGAGCGTTTAAATGTGTGATGATATAAAAACAGAATTTTATTTTGCTTGTACTTGAAAATTATAATACAGCTGAATTTTCTCCACATGGATCAAGAAATTTCTGTCACTTGTAGGTCAGTCCCAGATCAACTGAAAGACAAACTTTCCATGAAGGTGCCCATGGTAAACAGGATTAAGCTATTCCATGAGATTTCTCACCTCTTGATGTCCATACCCTGAATAGTTCCTGGGCCTGTGTATATGGTGGATATTAATCCTGTGATTAAATTATGTTACATGACACAGGTTGACTTTTAAAAATGGAGAGTACCTTGTTGGGCATAACTTAATCACACGAACCTCTTAAAAGCAGTTCTCTCCTGCTGATGTCAGAAAAGGAAATAAGACAGATTAGAAACAGAAGAATTTGACTTATCACTGCTAGCTGAAAGATGGATGGGTTTCCTTAAAAACCATGTGAAAACTAAGCCCATGTGACAACTAAGCCCATTTGACACCTTGTTTTCAGCTTGTGCTACACTGAGCCGAGTATCCAGACACCCTGATGAGGAAGTCTGACCTAAAGAACTGTGAGGTAACAAGGTGTGTTGTTTCAAGCTGCTGAACTGACAGCAATTTGTTTGGAAGTAGCAGAATATAATGTGACAATCTTGTAGAAAAAAAGCCATCTCTAGCCTATAAAGCCCTTTAATTCACAAGAATCTGTGTTTCTTCCACAATGGTAAGATGAAACATGTAGTCAAAAAAGTAGTCTTAAAAACAATCAAACAAAGCAAAAGGGCAGGAATAGAGAAGGATAAATACTAAAATTTTGTACCATGAGCTTTTTGTGGAACTCCCGCGTGTTGTCCTTCAAGGAGTGCTCCATGAAGACTGCAATGGCTTCCCTCTCACAGGCCACGTGCACGTCCAGCAGCTCTTGGAGCATATCTGTGGGGAACCTCACTCGCTTGGCCATCTGCTGGTTGTAGTGGTCAGTTGCCGAATTCAATCTTGACTGTGTGATTAAACAAGATACAAAATGACTCTTTTCCTTAATTTCTTCTTCTGAAAAATGAGATTACTAATATTAGCTACTGTGTATATAGAGCAATTATTATGATTAAATGAGATGATTTTGTAAAGCATTTAAATTAGACTTTGTACAAAGTAAGTGTAATATAAGTACCAATGAAAAATAATCATACTTCTGAAAGGTAGAATGTGTGGATTTCTAATGGAAGGTCATGAAAACTGTCTGAACTTTTTCTCAGAGTTTTGCTTTAATTTCTAATCTTGCCTTTTAAAAATTCTGAGTCCAGTTAAATGAGATGTAGAACTGAATACCTGAAACTTAGGAGTTAGAACCCTCTCCTGTGCTGTCAACGAATGAGTCTCATCCTCCTGCATCTTCTCAGTCCCTTGTCTCACATGCTCCTGGTGACTCTTTGCTTTCTGTTCCATCATCTGCTGTTTCATCTTTTGCATTTCCTGTGTTATCCTTGCAGATCCAGCTTTTTCATGTTCCATTGAGAAGGAAAACACCCGTGTTGAATCTTCCTTCTTTCTTCACTTGTTGTTGGTACTTCATAGAGGAGATTCCCTGGCATCCATTTTCCTTTGGAATAACTATGATGCCATGTCTGTATTATGTCTTACTCAGAAATGGCTTCATGACCTGAGATGCATCTTTGGCATTCTTCTTCTAGTGTAATGACTCCAGGTAGACCAGGCCAGGAAAGAGTAGTAATCTCCCAAAAGGCAGCTATGGACAGAAAATGGGAAGTCTCCATACTTATGTATTCATTACTGCACAGATGTGAGCATTTCTCTGCCAGTGGCCAGAATTTCCATCAGTGCCTTCAGACCAATTGTACCTTTAGCTTCAACCCAATTATGAACTTACAGTATGTACTCACTGAAGCTAGGTTATTGTTCCTAACACTGGTATCAGATGAAGAGTTCCTCCTAATTGCATTCAGTCCATGATCATTGGTCACCAGGCAGGAGTGATGCTCAACTGTGTCCAAAGACCTGGTTCAGTCCTCATCTGACTTACCCTATGTTCATAACACTCCATCCTTATCCCAAGGTGCAAGTGAACACTTGAGGAGGATTATTGGGTTGAAGATGTCTAGAAGTACAGTGTGGATGAAGAAGAAAAACAGAAGCCACCTGCTATCTCCCATATCAAATGCATCTCGATCACACAATTTAAAATCACATTAGAGTAAAAGTACATTTCAAAAAAAATTCAGTTGTAATTATATTAATCATTAGTACTGTAAATAACCATGAAATGAATATTCCAGTATGTAACACTTTTTCCTCCCACTTAAGCTTCGTCTTTTCAAATTGATGGCCCAAGGCTGGGCTCTGTGGCTCCGCTTGTAATCCTGGTGCTTTGGGAGGCCGAGGTGAGTGGATTGCCTGAGCCCGCGGGTTCGAGACCCTCCTGGGCAACTTGGTGAGAACTCATCTCTACAATAAATCAAAAATTAGCTGGGCGTGGTAGCACGCGACTTTAATTCCAGCTACTTGGAAGGTTGAGGTGGAAGGATCGCCAGAGTCCAGCAGGTCGAGGCTGCGGTGGCCAGGAGTGGCCACTGCACTCCAGTCTGGGTGACAGAGTATGACTCCAATTCAAACAAACAAACAAACAAACAAACAAACAAAAAACAAAACAAATTGATGGCCCAACAAAAATGTAAGCATCATGATTTCAAGTTTAGTTTAGTGGCACTTGTCTGAAGTCCTGAATTCGTAATCCTGCAAAACAGTGGGAGAGGGAAGCCCTGTTCTTTGGATTTGTAGATTTATACTACTATTATGGAGATGATACTACTTTGTTCTCTGTTTCTCATTGCCATATTCTGCATTTCTTTCTGAAGTTTTCTGCTCTCTTCTCTGAATCCTTCCTTGAATAGGAATTCCTGCTCCTAAGAGAAAAAGACGATACTGAAAGTGGCAGAGAATGCAATAAGATCAGTGATTTTGTTCCATAATTGCCAAACTAATTCTCCTTTCAGTAATTATGATAATTCCTAAAGAGATTTTGATACTCTTTCTTAAACCTTTTTACTTTCTCATGTCACATTATTTAGTCTCTTTTGAGTCTTCTAAGTCTGCCATTATCTTGTCTATGATTTCTTCTCAAGCTTAAGGTTTTTTTCCTCGTATTTTCTGAAACATTGTGGGCCAGCTATTCCATTCTATGATACTTATACCCAAGTTGAACACAATTGTTCTGTATAAATTGTCACACTTTTTTTTTTTTTTGGTGAGAGCTTCAACTCTCACCCTTTATATTGTGAATGTGCTTTGTGTGTGTGTGTGTGTGTGTGTGTGTGTGTGTGTGTGTGTGTGTGTGTATTCCAGAATCATGGTTGAGATCTAGTGGGAAGATTTCTACATGATGGTCAGAAACAGAAGATATCAGTGCAAGCCTCCACAATTTGGATGGGAACAGTAACAAGTTGAAATGTATGCTGTAGCCCATAGGATATTACTGGGCTTAAATCCAGACTTAATCTATACTTGCAGTATGACCTGGAAAAGAGGACAATATGGAAACCTTGACACTTAGCTAGTATGCTTGGGAGGGTAGATTTTTAGGAAATCTTCCTAATAATTAGGGTACTTCCAGAGATAATGTTATAGCAATTGTAGAAAAAACAAAATCATTGTTGACCTAGTTGGTAGAAAAAACAGGCCAAATACATTTTCTTGAGACATGATTTAGAGAAGTTACATGTCACTCCTGAAATTATAATTTTCTCATTAAAAAATTAGAATACAATAATTCCTTTGGCGTTATATGAGGTTTCAGTCACGGAATGCCTGTAACACACTTGCATCATCAGGCAATAAATAGCTACTATTTTTTAGTGGACTATAACAAAGAAGAATTTCATGGCATTTTTATCCTATAAGTAAATGGCCTTTAGTAACCACAGAAAGTTAGGGGTAGAAGGAAAAAAGCAATGAAAAGTCTCCTAGAGTGTCTGATGTAATGTTCTAAGCTCAACACTATGTTTTTGAATCATGGCAGTGGAAGACGCAACTGAAATTACACAACTGAATACCTGAAGTTTAAGTTTGAGTGTACCCTCTTGCTCCACCACTAACTGAACCATCTCCCTCTTCATCGTCTCAGTCAATTGTCTCACATAATATTCCTGATGAATCTTTTCTATCTCTTCCATTATCTGTTCATACTTCTTTTGCATTTCCTTCAACATTTTTGCCATAACCTGTGCAGATTCAGCTTTTCCATGTTCCACTGAAGAGGAAAAGAGAGAAGAAATCTCTATGTAGATTTGTTTGCAGTATTACTTCTTTCTTCTTTCTACACATTTAAACAAATCATTGTCCCTTTATAGAGGGAATCTCCTAGCACTCTGTTTCATTGGGGTTAACCATAATGCTAGGGCTGCACATGTCACCCTGAGAAATGGCTTCAGGAGCTCAGTGAGTCTTTGCTTTTTTTGACCCAGTTTAATGATCAAAGTTTTACTGGGCAAAAATATTTAAATTTTAAAAGGATTTTGTGAACATCAAATCTCTTGCATTTCTCCTCACTTTCAATCTCTTTTTCTTTTTCTGTGAGATTCTTGTCTGACTGTAGAATTGTACTATTCATAGACTCTTTGGATTTCAAGTAATCTCTTCAGCCTTAGGACCCAGAGAACAAGGAGTTAGCAGGAGGAAATGGCTGAAATGTTCTTATTTGCCTCCCCCATTGACTTTTCCTCTTGGTATTGCTCTTCTTGAGTCAGGTTGAACCTGTGGTCAAGTCTCCATGTTACAGAGACAGGTACAAGTTAAAAGGCAGGTAATCATGGAATCTTCTAGAAAAATTTCTTTTGAAGAGGTCAATAGATAATAGGAAAAGGAGTATATTTGTCTTTATAGACTGAGGGCTCTAGTTTTTGACCTGGTGGTGCTATGGTCCTATTTGGATGAAGAATTCTGGAGAATGAAGTTGTCATGAAGAAAGCAGATCAAAGAGAAAGTGTGGAGAGAAGTGGAGGTCAGGATAACAATTAACAGAGAAAGAGAGGATCACTTTGTTTGAACTCTTAGATCTAATCCTCCTTGAAGCCAGTTTAAAGGCTAAAGTGATAAAGTGCCAATTTTGCTGAAGCTACTATAACATCAGGTTTCTGTCCCTTATGACGCTGACTGTCTAGCTGTAATAGAAGGTTGTCTTGATCAACCTGAAAATCCAATTTAGAATTCAAATGTTAGTTGATTGCAGTCTCTTTGATGATCACCTAGAACATATCTGATATAACAGGCTCTTGTATATGTTTACTGAATGAAAGAGTGAATGCTATGCAGACAATAATTCACATCTTTGTTCAATACGTTAGGTTGCATTGGTGTTTCAAGGAGGCACAACACTAGCCTCCCAGAAACAATGGATTACCTGTATCCCCTTTTTGGATTCCTGAAGGTACTTTTTCCTCAGCTCTTCTGTCTTCTCAATAAAGAGATGATAAACTCTTGTTTTGCAATAAATTCTCTGGTTCACTGCTTCTAGAGGACCAAAAATATCCTGAAGTAAGGCCAAGCAATAATCTGATGATGCTTTCTGATTCTGTTTACCAAAGTCATCCCATCTCTCTTCTAGCTGAGCCTTTAGTATAAAAATAGAAAGTGAAAAGAATAACAAGCAAAAGATGTTAGTTACACCTCAGAATTCTTGAAAATTTTTCCCAGTAAACCCAGTGTAGTCCTGTAGAAACTTGGGCAGCTCAACAGAACTTTATCCTATCTATTAACTTGGAGTTTATTATGAAGTCCTTTCTCCTTGGAGGGCATGTCCAGAGCAAAATTTTCTAGTTTTACATCTCACTTTTACAAGTAGTTCTGTTTCAAATCGGCCCAATCATAACCATAACCAGTATCTGCCTGCCCGAGATAACTAAGACCACAAGTTTCTTTGCTTTATTTAGCAAATCAGTCTGATAATAGCACTCATGCTATCAAATTAGAAACTCTGACTGTCAGTTATATGCATTTACTTTAGGGAAAGGCTATTTACTTATTTATGCAAGAAAAAATGTTTTAAAACTTTAGGACTATAATAATAAAATTAGTACTTCTTATTATCACAATGACTAGTAGCTATCACCATCAAAAAATCTAGGTACAGCCTGCGCCTTTGGGAGGCTGAGGTGAGTGGATTGCCTGAGCCTGTGGGTTCGCGATCCACCTGGGCAGCGAGACCTCATCTCTACAATAAATCAAAAAATCAGCTGGGCGTGGTAGTGCATGCCTGTAATTCCGGCTACTCAGAAGGCTGAGGAGGAAGGATCGCCGGATCCCAGCTGGTCGAGGCTGCGGTGGCCCGGAGCGGCCACTGCACTCCAGTCTGGGCGACAAGAGTGAGACTCCAACTCAAAAAAAAAAAAAAAAAAAAATCTAGGTACAGTCATCTCACTCAAAATAAATACGAATTTTATTTATTAAAAGTATTTTGCCTTTCAAAATCTAAATCTGTATGAACTTGAGAAAGAAAATTACCATTGATTTCTTTTTTAAAAAAATTTTTTATAATCAATATTTTTTATTATCATATTGTGGGGTACATTAAGGGTTAGGTATACAAATATGCTTCGTTCAGGTAGATGGTCTGTGTCTTTGAAGGAACTCCTGAGGTGGATTTCAATGACCTCTCTCTCACTGACTATGTGCAAGTCCAGCAGCTTGAGGAGGGTTTCTGTGAGCAGCTGCACCTTCTGGCCCATCTGCTGATCATAGTGGACAATGGCCTTTTGCACTGAGGCCAAGTTCTCTATACGGGTCAAGGACAAGACTGTTCTCCATGCAGGGCAGATCCCCACTGCTGATGGCATTGACATAGGTCAGCAACAGTTTCTGTAGACGTACGCATAGAGAACAAATGATGTTTGTTATAGATGGGACGAAGAAAGCTGTCTATTCTGTGTAATTCTGAGTATGTCAATTAACAACTATTTGCTTCACCAATGGCACAAGCATCAAGTAGAAGTCTGATACTAATGCGGACTCTTAAACCTTGCTTCAAGACCTATGAAAAACAACCTTTTCTTTGGCAAGAGACCCAGGACATTTGTACGTACAAAAAAAGTTGAGAAACTCCTTTGTAGATAAGGTAGGCCTTTGTTTCTTGAATATTTCATTCACTTAGTCTTGGGACCTTCAGGACAGAAACCATTTTCCTTTTGTTTATGCCTATATAATTAGTCTGCTGAACCCTGGTCTGTGGTAAACATTCAACTAATATTTGTGGAAAACATAACACAAACCTAATCAAATGGAATCCTTCATATAATTTTAGAATTGTCCAAAATAACTCTTCAGAATTAATTAAATGCTCCATGTCTGAGCTTTCCATTATGACAGCCACTAATCTTAAGTTGTTTACTGAACCCTCCAAATGTGGCCTTGTGATCTGAATTTTTAATTTTCTTTTATTCTAATTAACTTACTTTTAAATTAAATATACATGGCTAGGCATGTTGGCCTATAATTCCAGCATTTTGGAAGGCTGAGGCAGGAAAATTGCTTGAGCCCAAGAGTTTGAGACCAGCCTGGGCAACATAGCAAGACCTCAACTTTACAGAAGATTAAAAAAAAAAAAATTAGCTGGACATGGTGGTGCATGCCTACAGTCCTAGCTACTGGGGAGGCCAAGGTTGGAGGATCTCTTGAACACAGGGATTTGAGGTTGCAGTGAGCTGTAATCATGCCACTGCACCCCAGCCTGGGCAAAACAGTGAGATACTGACTCAAAAATTAAATAGGCATACATGTTTTTAAGGGTACAAAATTGGACAGTGCAAGTCCAGGATACCTGGGAAATATTAAGAATAGAACTTCTTTTCTTTGACCTCCATGATTCTTTACCAGCCAGGTATTATTTGGAACTATCTAGAATTTAGAAATAGCAATGGACCTTGCCTTTATTAAAACTGAAATTAGGTGGTTGTTCTTTCTTTTTTCATTTTGTTTCGTTTTATTCTTTTTTATTTTAAAGGTATGGGGTACAATTCAGGATTAGGTATACAATGGTCATCATACAGGCCAAGTTTGGTCCTCCCTTTGGTCTCCACTTTGCCTGGTTTAAGATCAGTCCCCTTATTGATGTTGTTCCTGGATGTTATTTCACCTTCCAATAAGTGGAAGTACTGGGGAAAAAAAACTCAACTGGACATTGACTCTGAGGCCTCCTGAAAGAGTTTTACTCTTGGAATGGCTGAAGACGTAGGAACAGAATTCTGTCACCTGTACACAAAATTAGTATCCAGCTCATCATCATGCAGTGTGTCAAGCTAGGCAGACTTCTTCCAGTCTGTCGGTGGGTAGAAGATAAAGCATTTCTTTGGGAAGAACTTTCGAACACAGAGTCGGGGCAGGTTATATATTTTATCTTCTTTGATGGTACCTGGAGAAAGACAGAAAAGGGAATGTGTCTAGTACGGGGTTGAAGTGTCAGTTACACATTTCTTCAAATACATGTTCCTTCTACTCCATATCCAGTGGCTATATGCTGATGCACAAGATCCAAGCAGGGAGATAAAAGCATACCTTTTAGTAGTACAGGGAAAAGGGAAAGGAAAAAAAAAGACTCAAGAATGGGGGAAAGATGCAGTTAGAATGGAATCTATTAAGTCAGATTCTAAACAAGAATTAGCTCAGTACAGCAAAATAGAAAACTGTGAAAGTAAGCACCCACACAAAAATAATAATTCTTGGCACTTTTCCTCCTTGTTTTGTTGTTGTTGTTGTTGTAATCTCACTCTTTCACCCAGGCAGGAGTGCACTGGCACGCTCACAGCCACCCCAGCATTGACCTGCTGGGCTCTGGTGATCCTTCCACCTCAGCCTTCCAAGTAGCCAGAACCACAGGCGCATGCTACCACACCTGGCTAATTTTTTTGATTTATTGTAGAGGTGAGGTCTTGCAAAGGCTGGTCTCAAACTCACGGACTCAGGCAATCCACTCGCCTCGGCCTCCCAAAGTGCTGGGACGACAGGTTGAGCCACCGAGCCTGGCCTTAGCTCCCTGTTTTCTAATCACTGGTTCCTGTTACCTTGCCTTAGCTTCAGCAAATTCTCCAGGTACTTGTCTGCAGTGAGGGGTTGTCCATCTACTTCCAGTTTTAGGGTCACATCTCTCCACACAAAGTCTCAGAAGAAACTTACAAAGTCAACTGAATCCTCAACCTCATTCTCAACAGTTGAGCCTTTTGCTCTGATTCGATCTGTCATCTCTGTCACATAGCTGAGTAGCTTACTAAGAAAAAGTGGGAAAATGGACAGAGACCTTTTCTTATATTCGTTCCACATATTCCAAAACTTTAATTTTACCTTATTTTGACCCAAGTGCCAATTTATCAGTAGGTTCATGGAATCTTTTTCCTGTACTTGAACTATTTTTCATGTTTTCTCTATTTGAGCTTTATTCTCCAGGATTCACAGTTAGGTGGATGGCTTGTTAATACAGGTCTTCCTTCTCACTTAGAGGTGTTCTGGACCATGAAAAGATACTGCAGATGATCCATGGCTTGCTGGTTGATGGTTACCATGCTATTGTACATGAAGGTACTGCTCAGGAGGACGGCCAGGGAAAAGATTCAAGAGTCATTCTGGTTGTCGCCCTGGAAGTCAGGATCATTTGGGCTAGAAGTATATTTCATTGTCATAGCCCTTTCTAGATAAGTGGTTGCAAAACTGTGCTCATTGAACTGGAATTATCTAGGTTAATGTACTACAAGAAGAACCCAAGTCTAAAGATATGTTATGTAGGACTTAGATTTTTAACAGTTTCTAATTTGCATTTTTGGTTTAAATTAATTCATATTTTATGTTTATTAAGTTCTCTATGACCATTGGCAGATAATTATGAAATAAAATTTCAGGATTAGTGGATATTACAAGCTCTTAAAGACTCTTCTTCATGTAAAGCATAGTTGGCTTATATAAGAGCAATACTATTTGCAATTATTTATTGGGCAATAATTATATACATGAAATTTTCCATGACTTATTATCAAATACTCAATGTTATAAAGTAGGTAAGATCAATTACATCCACTTTACATATCACCTGAGGCTAAAAGCAATTCCAATAAGTTGCTAAAACCACAGAGTAAATAGGAGAAGGCATTATTTGCTGAACACATAGTCTCATGAACCTAAATTCTTAACTAATATTTTCTGCAGGATAATGTTTAGCACAGTGATTTTATTTGTACTACCTTTATGTATCTGGGTTTACTGAATAGGTTGATAGATTTTAAATATTAAAATAATGCCTCTTGATTATCATGTCCCTTTTTTCTGGAATTCTGTCTTTGAATATTTTCCTCAACTTTGGTTGCTAAATTTATTCTTATAACAGGTAAACAGATATAAGAAGTCAAATTATAGTTAAGTGAAGGCTCTGATAGAGTAAAAACTAAATAGTGCAGAGGATATTCAGAGATGAGGGACTTTTTCCAGAACAGAATCCTTTTTCCTAACCTTCTCTACATCTCCCAGGCCCTTGGTGTTGAGCAGAACTAGGGTGTGGTCTTGCCGTCCAGCCCAGAATAAAGCCTGAGAAGGAGAGAGGGGGTAGAGATTTAATAGGAGATGCTCCTGGACATTGAGATAAGAGTTAAGGTAGGTCTAGATTAGGAGATAACTTGAACCACAGCCAGCACTGATCTGAACTAAACTAGGGCAATCGGAATATTCAACTCACATTAGAACTTTTTATTTTACCTAAATGATCAGTGGAAGCTTGTTGCTACCTCAAGAACATTTTCTAAATATCTTATAGCTTATTAATATGTGCTTTAGTGATCTGTATCATGTGCTGATTCCATCCAGAAGAAGTACACTTTACTTTTAAAAGAGACAAGGAGGGCAACACCTTCGGGTCCCCTCCCACTGCGGGAGCTTTTCTGTCCTCTCAATAAATCCTGCCTCCTCAAAAAAATTATAATAAAATAAAAATAAAGGCCGGTAAGACAAGAATTAGCCAGCCTTTATTTTCTATCATAGTAAAGGGAAGAGCATAACTGCAAAGCAAAAGTTAGCTTTCAATATTCATCCTCATCTTTAACTTTTCCCCCTTGCATTCTCATACTAGATGCTGACAGTGTGAGTGCACAGAATGGGATCACCTAGCTGAGCTGGTGCCACTCACCCTTGCTCTTCCCAGCCAGCTTGTTCATCAGGAAGGATTTGCCAGTGAAGTAGAGGCCCACAATAGCCACCACCACCACAGGCTGCCTAATGGCAGACAGGATCTCCCAAACATCCAGGTTAACTTTGTTTCCCTTCAGTGTTCTCAACGAGGCACATTGGGCCTGGCATGTGGATCTCTGAGGCCATGTTCAAAGTGTGCCCTAGTCTGCAAGGGAAGAAATGAAATGAATTAGAATCTTCTGTCTTTAAGCTGAGCAAATACTTTCACCAGCTTATGCTGCTTCAGAATGTCATCGAATTCCCCAGCACTGCCAGAGATTTTGTGTATAATTAGTGAGATAGATGATGGGAGTATTTCTATATTTTATAATGCTATGGAATATTAAAGAAATAGCCCACAGTTAACAATATGGGTATGAAAGTAATTTGTCTATATTCAAGCACACTTTTGACAAAAAGTTTCCATGGCATTTATGATGGAAATTTTTTTTTTTTGGATTCTCATTAAATAATTTACAAAAGCTATTAAAATAAATAGGATAGGCCAGCCACTTTGGCTTATGCCTGCAATCTCAGCACTTTTGGGAGGCGGAGGCGAGAGGATCACCTAAATCCAGGGGATTGAGACCAGCCTGGTCAATTTGACAAGACATAGTTTCTACAGTAAATTAAAAAAAAAAAAATTAGCCAGGCATGGTGATGCACACCTGTGGTTCCAGCTACTTGGAAGGCTGAGGCAGAAGAATCACCTGAGCCCAGCAGGTCGAGACTGTGGTGGCTGTGAGCAAGCCACTGCACTCCTGCCTAGGTGACAGAATGAGACTCTGACTCAAAAACATAAATAAATGAATAAAATAAATAAGTAGAATAGTTTTAAGAAAAACTTACTTTACATGCTGGTTATGTGTAAAAAAATCAGAATGATTATTCTTTGAACTAAGATTTACTTTCTATTTACCTTGTACATAGACTAAGTGTCAGGAGCTTGGTTTCTGAATTCAATGAACTATTAGTCTCAGTGTGAGAAAAATTAACTCACAAACAGTCCATGTGTTTATATATAATGTACATCCTGATATTGATTATTTAATGAAATCTCTTACATAATTCTGTCCCATAATGCTTCATTTTCTATTTTTGATCCCAAGTCCATGAACTTCTATTTTGGTGAGATCATAGGTCCTTTAGTCCTGTCCTCCAGGTTAGCATATTATACCTTTAAAACACACACACACACACACACACACACACACACACAAGACCCTCATAATTTATTATAAAAAGAAAAAGAGAGAAAGAGAGAGAGAGAGACCAAAGCTGGCATGGGCGAGAATATTGCTTCTTTATCTCCACTGTGCAACAGAATTCTCATTTTGTCCCGACCAGCGGGACAAGTAAAACGTGGGCACGAGGAGGACTACCTGCTGCTGGTGAAAAGAGAGAGAGAGACCAAGAGAGAGAAAGACACAGGAGACACGCAGAATGGAGGCAAGACAGTGTTCTGATCAAGCCTCAAAATTTTATTGTTAGGCGATTGCTTATATACATAGCAAAGAGGGGCGGGCTGAAATTGGGCATGTGGCGGCTTATGATAGGAGGAAGAGTAGTGGTGGTATGAGGAGAGGAGGTG
>NW_007259411.1:126440-127861 GCF_000164805.1 Carlito syrichta
TTATTATAAAAAGAAAAAGAGAGAAAGAGAGAGAGAGAGACCAAAGCTGGCATGGGCGAGCATATTGCTTCTTTATCTCCACTGTGCAACAGAATTCTCATTTCCTATGTTCCAATTCAGAAATACTTTTGAATTTGCTTATTATTTCATATGTGTTTAACATATTATACTATCTACCTCTCTGTGTATGTATATTGATTCTTCTTTTCCTCTTATACTTTATATTTCATTTTCTGCTTTAAAGCCACATCAACTTGCTTATTTCATATCCAGGTTCTTTGTTCAGAAAAGGTAAATTACTTTGTGACCCCAAAGTGATTCCAAAACATTTTCTAAATGAACCGTGGCTGTGCTTCTCTGAACATTGCTTTTTGAAAAGCATTTAGATATAATTGTAGTGATTGTTTCTTTAATGGGGCTTAAAACATTACTTAAAATTATAGAGTATAAGAAATGAGTATAAACATGATAGACCTTTGTGATCCAAACATGTTTTCTTTACATGTTCTACTTTTTCCTCTTATTCTACAATAAGAAACAACTGGCTGAGATGTTTGTTTCTGTTCAAATGGAGTAATAAACACCAGTTTTATGCTCATTCCTAAAACATGAAAAGGAAGATAAAATGTCTACAACATCAATTTTTTTTTTTTTTGAGTTGGAGTCTCACTCTGTCGCCCAGACTGGAGTGCAGTGGCCGCTCCTGGCCACCGCAGCCTCGACCTACTGGGCTCCGGTGATCCTTCTGCCTCAGCCTTCGGAGTAGCTGGAATTATAGGCATGCGCTACCACACCCGGCTGATTTTTGATTTATTGTAGAGATGAGGTCTCGCCAAGTTGCCCAGGCGAGTCTCGAACCCGCGGGCTCAGGCAATTCACTCACCTCAGCCTCCCAAAGGCGCAAGATTACAGGCTGAGCCACCGAGCCCAGCACAGCATCAATTTTTAAGACAGTGGACACCAGACAGCCAAGAGTATGATCCCTGAGAGGTGAAAAACAAAGTAGCCATACAATTGATTCATCTTGCTGACTTTGAATTCTAAACACGAACACAGAGGAAACTCAGCTGGAACATTGTGGACTCCCTGATTTGAGGAGATGGAACTGAAAGTCTGTGGAAACAAAAGGAGCTTGGGTGTTGTACAGAGTACCAGAGAGAAGAGAGCTACACACAGGGAGAAAATTCCACAGAACTGTAGAACTCATCTCAGCATCTGTTGAGTGCTGGTCAGTGCAGGTATGTAAGAAAACTACCCATGGCTGGGTGCGGGGGGCCAGCCCTTGCAAGTTTTGGGGAGTCCCTTGGAAGATGTGGTGGTGTCGGCGAATCTGTAGGGATAGATATTAAAAGAAAGAACGATGGAAGGATAGATATAAAGAGGAAGAAAGAAAGAAAGAAAGTGGACAACTGTTCAGTGAA
>NW_007259411.1:128091-132271 GCF_000164805.1 Carlito syrichta
CACACTGGGCCCTACAGGATGTGGCCCAGTCTAAGGTTCACGGTGGGCCACCTTTTGGAACAATAGACTACAATGTCTTAACAAAATGGCTATTCCAAAGTCCTATATATCTATCCTAATTTCTATGAAAGTTTTCCAATTCTTAATTCTAATATATAAAGCTGATTAGTAGTGGCAAAGCTTCTAAAACCTAAATGTAAACTGTAAATGTACTAAGGCCAAAACTTCGATAGTAGAAAGTGGAGTCAATGACAGTTCTAAAGTTAACTATATTCTTATTAAACCTAAAAATATTATTATTGATTATGTTTGAACTAACATGATTCGTAGCATGACCTCTTCTACAATACCTTCTATGAATAAAATAAATTCAATTTCTATAACAGGTAGAAAAAAGACCTTACACTAACTGTAGCTAAAGCCGGCCTAAAAGAATGCAGCCCAGTCCAAAGTACGTGCTGGGCTCTCAGGAATGTGGCCCAGCCCAAACCCTGTGCTGGGCCACTCTTGACAATCATCTATACCATTGAAAAGCTGAAAACAGCTCTCCATAAGTATATACTAATTCTACAAATATTCTTTTAAATCTTATAAAGAAGCTTGTACCGTATAAAAGGCTCCCAAATGTGACCTGAGTTTGAATTATATCTAATACCTAAGCCGAAACTGCAGTTTATGGGAAACAGGAACAATGGGTTTCTAGAGTGAGCCATGCCTGTCACAGTCACAGAGCCTTCAGCTTAGGCCAGCAGAGTTCCTTTAGGTTATTTGTACTGCATGGCAAAAGGGGGAGGAAAATGGGGTCTACGGCTCCCGAACACGTCCTAGCGGTCTCGAGGTCCATGGCCCTCCCTGATCCCTAATGCTCAGTGGGCCTCCGTGGCCAGCTCCCAACAGCTGGGGAAAGAACTATCAAATAAACTAGAAGGAACAGTACCTGGGGTTTTAAGGGCTAAAAATAGTGTTTATTCCCACTGGCTAGACTAGGAAACTTCATGTTTCACAGACCACTGGGAAGAATACACAGAAGAGTTTCTCTTCAGTACTGGAGATCAGTTAATCCTAGAAAGAACATTGCCCACGTCAAAATGTTTCCAGGTATACTCAAGAATACTTACAGAAATGTCCAGTACCTAATAAGGTAAATTCAATGTGTCTGGAATTAAAAAAAAATTACGGGGCATAGAAAAGAGCAGGAAAATACAACTCATAACAGGGACATAAATCAGTCAATTATAACCAAGATCACACTCACACAGATTTTATAATTAGCAGAGAAGAAAATTAAAAGAATTAATATAATTGTATTCTACATATTCTAAAAGTTAAGGAGGAAAATGGAAGATATAGAAAAGATCCTTTGTATATTAAGACATTAAGGACAATGTAGGAATAAATAGTGACACCAAGAGAATTTGTATAATTTGTTGGTTACAGAGTGTTACCAACAAATAGATAAATAGTGACACCAAGAGAATTTGTATAATTTGTACAATGTGTTGGTTACAGCTACTAGAGCAAGACTTAGTAGCTGTATAATATCTGGCATGCCATTTAACCACTCCCCCGTCCTCTCTTTG
Organism: Carlito syrichta; assembly: GCF_000164805.1. Lineage (NCBI taxonomy): Eukaryota > Metazoa > Chordata > Mammalia > Primates > Tarsiidae > Carlito > Carlito syrichta. The sequence continues at coordinate 129,672 of NW_007259411.1, forward strand.
TGAAGTTACAGTTTATAACCCCTGTTTGCCATGTATATCCTGGAGACAATTTATTCTTTGAAAATCTGGTTTTGCTACATACAACCTTGCAAACTCCAAAGAAAAATGTGTAGCATGCAACCTGTCCCCACCCTTACCTAAATTAACAGATTAAACCCGTCTCCTCTTTCTCCAGGTTGCTCAGCCTGGGAGCATTAACCTGTTGTGTCACACCGGCACTAATAAAACACTACTTCCTATGATAGCCTTGGAGTCATGGTCTCTCTGTTTTCCCGCAACAACTGGATCTTTGGATTTTTAATTCTTTACAGCAATATCCTGGGCTTACTGGACTTCCTTCAGAGATCGGATAGTCAGAAGACAAAACAGTAAGTACATTTTTCTGTGAACTAGATAAAACGAAACTGCAAGCACCAACAGCAAGGAAAACAAGGCAGGATCTGATGTCCTGAAAGGTTTGCTATGATTTGCACTAGTGAGAAAGTGCATGATATCATTTCTCAACTAGGCCTTTCTAATTTTAATCTTGAAATAGATTTTAGAGATCATTTGCTATTTAAAAAAATCAGTTGAGTCATTTAAGGTGTAATAACATCTCAGCTTTGAGGGTCAGTTTGAGAAGCCTAGAAAGAGAACATGAAAGGGTAATCTGAGGCATGGTGGGCCAGTGCCACGGAAATAATACAATATTGCAACAAGGAAGAAAATAGAAGGAAGTAAAGTTTATTATTCACCTTTTGAAGATGGAAAGAGGTGCACACTCCAAGGCAATTGCGGTGTGGCAGGCTAAAGACTAGGAGCATGTAAAGGCTCTAAAGCAAGCCCCTGAAGCCAAGGGGCCATCTGGAGGAGATCTGGACCAAAAGGAATGTCCAGAATTGCATTCTCCAGTTTCTATAGCAATCACATGAATCTCGCATCCTGACGTTACCAAGCATCAGCATTCCATGACCTCAAGTGGTGGGCTGGGATAGCCATGGCTGGGTGATAACAATATACCAGTAAACATGCCTCCCCATGGTGTGCTGGAGTTCTCCACTGGCAGCAGATAACAGAGTATCAATATGAATGCCTAAAAGATAAATTGTTAGCAATATGGGCATGTTCAAGGGGTCCTGTATAATCACTAGTTTCTAAAACTAAAGCATTTTTCTTATTAATGATTATAAAGCAAAAGGATGACTGGGCCATTCAAACTATTAAGCAAGGAAATGTCGAAGGGTGAGGCCTAAGCAAAATGGCTGGGCTGCTTTAAAATGGCTGCATTAAACTAAGTATACTCTTACACTTTAAGGGTTCCCTTCTTTCAGGAAGCATCATATTATTTCCTAGGTCTAATTTCCTACTATAAAGAACACTCACAATTGACCTGTTTATTCTTCTAGACATGTGGTAAATAGGAAAAGGGCATGTCTTACACACTAGTGAATACCCAGCACCTAAACCAGCCCCTGGAGTCTGGAGGGGGCTCTATATTGGATACAAGTTCTAGGCTCAGTGCTGCCTGCTTTACATAGATTACACAATTTAAAAATCATAACAGTTATTTTCTCATGATTTTATAGCAGCCAAGCCACAGATAGAATTTATCAGTTGTCTAAAGTCAGCATTGTAAGTAATCTAAACGTAAACAGTCTGAACCACCTCACTATATTGCCTCTTTCTGTTTACTGAGTGAATTGGAAAAATAACAGCTTTTACTTGTAAAATTTTTTTAAAGTCTAGATATGCTACATTCTGAATTTAATCTTGACGGTTATCATGCAAAATAGGCATTGTCTCCATTTACAGTGAAAACAAGAAGACTGAGGGAGAGGCAGTATATGCCTGCCCAAATTAACTAAGCAAGTCACAGATATGGGATGCAAATTTTAAACTGCTTAGCTTTTTTTTTTCTTTTTCAGTTGGAGTCTCACTCTGTCACCTCAGTGGGACAGTGGCACAATCTTGGCCACCACAGTCTCGATCTGCTGGTTGTTGTACCCGAATCCTGAATCTGAGAGACCACCAAAGAGCCAGCTCCGATGCAAATCACACGAGGGTCTTCATTCAGGCTCGAGTCTGGGCTCACGTCCATAACCAGTGCAGCGGTACTGGAACGAGAGCCACGACCCAGCGCAGCAAGCAGCTTATATACACAGTTACAAGGGAGGGGAAAGAACTTTAAACTTGTTTGCACACGATTGGGCAATTTCTCCTGATGGGTATCGGGGCATTTGGGATTGGTTGGTTTGTATGGTCACAGGTCGCGGCTGACCGCGGCTGACCATCAACGGTCAGGCGGGCGGGGTGGAACCGGTTGGGACATCTGGGATGTGAGATTACTAGAGGAGTGGAGCAGGAAATGGCACCAGAGGGTCTGCACCGTGACTCCGTGGTTTTCTTTTGGTATGTGAACTTGTTTACCAAAAGTGTACTACTGGGTTTGGGTGGGAAATCAAGCATACATCTGAGTTTTAAAAACAAGTTTCAATATACATTCAAAATAAGCTTCAACCCACACTTAAACAAATTTTAACACACAATTATGAACTAGATGGCCCTTGAGCTCCTCATTTCCCCCTCTCAGAGGAACCTGAAAAAGGGACCCAATCATGGGT
>NW_007259411.1:132463-153170 GCF_000164805.1 Carlito syrichta
TACCTGTCCCTGCTCCTGTTAGTCCGAGCCCAAAGAGGACCGCCAGGGAAATGGCGGTGAGCGGTTCTCTTTTATTTTTCCGGTGGGCTTCTGTGCTGAACCACCGGAGTATGTCTTCATCAGAGTGGTAGAGAATTTTTGGAAGTAATTGGACTAGCAAGCAGAAGCCTTGTTGGATCTGGTTTAGGACCTGCCCGTGGAAGCAAGGGGTTAAGCATGTAGAACAGGCCCACTAGCTACTTTCAGGAGGCAGGTGGTAATTTAGGCTAGATACAGGTAGCATAATGTTGCATAGGGACTGAAACTCTGGTACGGGGTGGCCTATGCATAATCCTTGGCCTGTTACCGACTGGAGAGTGAGTTCCTGGGTTGCTGGCTTTCATCTACAAGAATTGGAATCATGCTTGGTTGTATAGTTTCCCATTACTGCAATTCCTTCATAATAGGGGGGCTGGATGTTATAACATAACCAGCATGACTGAGTGAATTCTGGTTTGGTCGCGTTAAGAAACAAGTAGGCTCGATTTAGCAAGTGCCAGAGATGATGTTGGTACAGTACCGGTGGGGGTGGGGTGGAGTCAGAGACAAGTATATTGGCCCCTATGGAGTCGGGAACAACTGTAGTGGCTTCTGAATCTGTATAAGTGGTAGCTAAGGGGGCGGATGTGGTGGTCTGAGGCCTGAGATTTGGTATAACAACTGGTCTGTGTTTAGGTGCTAGAGCTGGATTTGGTCCCATGCTGAGGGTTTTTTGACTGGGGGTTCGAGAGGTTGCTCTAATCATAAAGGAACTTCCGGGATCTGTATACCCTGCGTGCTGTGGGTTGTACAATCTGAGTCCCCACGTTTTTCCTATTTCCCAGCCTTGAGTTTTTCTGCCCTTTTCGGTAAAGCTTACAGTTATGGGGTTGCAGCACTGCCCCTGGGTAGTATTATATCTTTGATGGATGTTGGGGGTACCTGCCCTCTGTCCCTTTATCAAATCATTGGACTTAGCAGGGCTTCAATTTATGAACCCTGTGGAGACACAGGACCAGCTGGAGCAATAATACTCAGTGACATCTCTACAGTTCTTATCTCTGTCATGCCCCGGGCACACATAAAAGTACTAGTACCTTCCGTCAGTGCCTCCATGGGTTAATTTCCATTGTATGGCGGCAGTGTGGTAGAACTGTGTTAAGTCCCTGGTCATGGTTGGGAACCATGTGTTGGGGGGGGCTACTTTTGAAGCCTGCCAGATGATGTCGTTAGTGGAGAGGTCTATAACCTGCCATGTTAGATTCCAGGGCTGGTGTGGGTTTGGGTTTGCTATGACACTGCATAGAAAACATGATATACATAATATTAGCATTATGGGGGTAAGTGAGAGCAGCACAATCTTAGCTTTAGGGGATTGTCCTTGTCTGGCATGCTTTTCCATTCTGGTACGTAGTCTTTCAACACAGCAAAGGAGTCTGCCGGCCAGATGTGGGTGTAGTGGACCCATGGGACGATTCCGTCCACTTTGAGCATGGTGGGCTTGATTAGGATTATGATGTAGGGTCCTTTCCAACATGGCTGGAGCGTCTGGTGTTGATGTCTACAGCTGTACACCCAGTCACCCAGGCAGTAGTGGTGTGGTTCCGGGGGCAGCCCAATTTCGTAGAGGGCCTTTAATGCAGGCCACACCCACTCATGTGCTTTTTGTAGTGCTTGCAAGGAAAAAAAGAGTTGTTGGTCATCAAATTCTACAAGTACTTCAGGTTTTAAATTTGGAACAATAGGTGGGGGAATGCCAAACATGATTTCAAAGGGTGTGAGGCCCATTTTATAGGGAGAATTGCACACCCCATAAAGGGTGTAGGGGAGGAGAGCCACCCAGTCCCTGCCAGTCTCCAGAGCTAATTTAGTTAAGGTCTCGTTTAACATTCTATTCATGTGTTCTACCTGTCCTGAGCTTTGGGGCCTGTATGCACAGTGTAACTTCCAATCTGCCCCAAGAACCCAAGCTATATCCCTGTGTTACCTTAGAAACAAAACCTGGTCCATTGTCCGACTCTATTCAGACGGGGAAACCATACCTTGGCATAATGTCCTCCAGGAGTTTCTTTACCACTATTTGTGCCATTTCATGTTTTGTAGGAAATGCTTCAGTCCAGCCTGAAAAAGTGTCTATAAACACCAGTAAATACTTGTAACCATAGTTTCCTGGTCTTATCTTGGTGAAGTCTACCTCCCAGTACACTCCTGGTCTGTTATATCAGAGTCTGGTTCCTGGGTTGGATTTGTGTGAAGAGGAATTTGTTACTTGACAAGCATAACACTTGGTCATGATCTGTTCAATCTTAGATTGTGAGTCTTTGATGGTTATTTTAGCATGTCGTATCAAGTCTTCCAATTTTTTTGTTCCCTTATGAGTACTTATGTGTATTTTTATAAGGAGCTGTTGTCCTAATTTTTCTGGTAAAATTACACTGCAGTTCGCTGCCCTCCACCAGCCATGCAAGCATTGTACCATAGGTTGGCATTTGATTCAATTTGAGTCTTCTTCTGTGTATTTGGGGTCATCTAGCAACTCTGGTGCTCTTGGGTCTGGTAGCATAGTTACTAGGACATGATTTACAGGCATGGCTGCCTCTTTTACGTTTAGGTCAGCCAAGTGGTTTCCCCTGGCTACTGGTGTGTCCACTGTCTGGTGTCCTGGACAATGGATGATGGCTAATGCCTTAGGTAGCCAGAGGGCTTGTAGCAGCTCGAGGATTTCAGCTTTGTTTTTGATAGTTTTTCCTTCTGCTGTTAGGAGCCCCCTTTCTCTGTAAATGGCTCCATGTACATGAGTCGTGGCAAACGCATACCTGCTGTCTGTATAAATGTTTACTCATTTGCCAGCTCCCATAGTCAGCGCTTTGGTTAGCGTGATTAACTCAGCCCGCTGGGCAGAGGTTCTGGCCACGAATGGTTCTGCCCAGACAATTTCAGTCTCCGTGGTTATGGCTGCCCCCGCATACCTTGTTCCATTCCAGACGAAGCTACTGCCATCCGTGTACCAGGTGTTATCCGCATCAGGCAAGTGCTGCTCCTGGAGGTCAGCTCTTACCCCAGGCACCTGGGCCCCAATTTCTTGACCGTCATGGAGGGGGGCCTCCCAGTCCAGGTTGGGGAGCAGCATGGCTGGGTTTAAGGAGATGGGAGTCTGAAACAGAATTCTAGCAGGATCTAGGAGCAAGCCCTGGTAGTGAGTTAAGTGGACATTACTTATCCATCGATCTGGTGGCTGTCTGAGCACCCCCTATACGGCATGGGGTGTACTGACATACAGTTCTTGACCATGGTTATTTTGTTAGCATCCTTGACCATAGTGGTGACTGCTGCAATAATTTTCAAACATGGGGGCCATCCAGTTGCTACAGGGTCTAATTTCTTTGAGAGGTATGCTGTGGGCTTTTTCCAGGGGCCTGGCTGTTGTAGCAGGACCCCCTTTGCAACCCCTTTCAGTTCATTCACATATAGATGAAATGGCTTTGTTAAATCAGGTAACCCAAGGGCCGGGGCCGAGAGTAACACTTGTTTGATGCTGTTAGAAGATTGATTAATGGCCTCCGTCCAAACAAAGTCTTGCTTATTTTTAGTGGTCTCATATAGTAGTTTGGCCAACTCCGCGAACCCTGGAATCCACAAGTGGCAGAACCCCGCTGAACCCAGGAATTCATGTACTTGGCGGACATTTTGTGGTGGTGGAATTCTTAGAACAGTTTCCTTTCTGGCATCTGTTAGCCATCTCTGCCCATCTTTTATTTTGTATCCCAGATAGCTCACCTCCGTTCTGCAGATTTGTGCCTTTTTTGCCAAGGTGTGGTACCCCAGGGTGCCCAGAGTTTGTAACAAGTCCTTGGTGCCTTGCAGACACGTGTCTCAGTCCTCTGCTGCCAACAGGATATTATCTACATACTGTAACAGAGTTAGGTTGGGGTTCTTTGTACGAAACTCACTCAAATCCTCCTGCAGTGCCTCGTTGAAAATGGTGGGTAAATTCTTGAATCCTTGAGGCAGTCGTGTCCAGGTGAGCTGGCCGTTGATACCCTTTTCTGAATCTGTCCATTCGAAGGCAAAGATGTCCTGGCTTTCTGGGGCCAAGGGCAAACTGAAAAAGGCATCCTTTAAATCCAACACAGTACACCATGTCCTGGTTGGGGGCAGAGTGGTGAGGAGGGTATAGGGGTTTGGGACCATAGGGTGTATGTCCATTACTCGCCGGTTTACCTCTCTTAAATCCTGAACTGGCCTATAGTCACCTGAGTTTGGTTTCTGTACCGCAGCAGGGGAGTGCTCCAGGCTGACTGACAGGGTTGCAGCACCCCCGCACTTAATAACCGCCAGATGTGAGGGGCTATTCCTTCCCGTGCGGTCAGGGGCATTGGGTACTGCTACACCCTGACTGGATCGGCTCCCAGTTTCAGTTCTACGAACACAGCCGGCCGGTGCTTGGATAGTCCTGTTCCCCCTGTCTCTTCCCATGCTTGGGGAGAACTCTGTAGCCAGCAGTTTATATTATCCATTGGTGGTAGTGGCCTTTGGTGGAGATGATACTCATCCTCCAGGTTTATAGTAAGCACCTGGATAGGATGTCCATTTTTGTTTAAAATCTTTGTCCCCTCTGGGTGAAAGCTGATTTGAGCTCCCGTTTTGGTGAGTAGGTCTCGGCCTAACAGGGAGTATGGGCACTCAGGGGTGACTATAAAGGAGTGAGACACTCAGCCTATGCCAAGGTCCACTGTTCTTTGGGTGGTCCATGGATACGGCTTAGTGCCTGTGGCCCCCTGCACCCATGAAATCTTGTTTGATACCCTTCCATGTGGTCATAGTAGGACAGAGTGCTGTGCCCCTGTGTCCACATGGAATTGCATTGGCTGCCCCTCCACCTTAAGAATTACCCTGGGCTCGGGGAGGGGCTCTGAACCCCAACTCCCCTAGTCCTCAGGGTATAGGTCTTCCCCCAGGTTTAGGATGTGTGGCTTATCTCCTGGATCCCTGAGATTAGAGTGTTTCTTGGGATAGTCTTTCACCCAATGACCCTCTTCTTTGCAATATGCACACTGGTTTCTGTTTAATTTGGGGCGTCCCTTCTGACAACTGCCCTCCTTACCTGGCTCCGCGGCCAGTTTTCTGAGGTGTCTCTGTTTTTCCTGGAGGTCATTGGTGGTGGTGGCCAGCAGGATTTTGGCTAAGTTGCAAGTCTGGCGGTTGTTTATTCTGGTCTGCTGGTCCTCTGGGCTTTTTCGGCTGTTGTATACTCTTTCAGCCACTATTAGTAAGTCCTGAAGGCTTTTCTCTCCTAACCTTTCTACCCTCTGCCATTTCCTTTTAATATCTGGGGCAGCTTGATTGACAAAAACCATTATAACAGCTGCCCTAGTCTCCGGTGCTTCTGGATTCATAGGAGTGTACCGCCTGAAGGCCTCCATAATTCTTTCCAGAAAAGCGACTGGACTCTCACCCTTATCCTGCCTAACATCATATACTCTGGCCAAATTAGTGGGCTTGCATGCCGCAGCCCTGAGACCTGCCATTAGAGTCTGGCGATAGACCCGGAGCCTCTCCTTACCTTCTGCTGTATTAAGTCCACGCAGGGTGGGACAGGGGAAAGGCTGCATTGATGAAATCCAGATTCTGGGTCAGTTGTCTGTCCTCCCCCAGAACCAATTTCTGGGCATCCCTCTGAATGCGTTCTCTTTCCTCCATGGTGAAGAGAACCTTTAAAGGCATTTGACAATCATCCCAGGTGGGCTGGTGGGTAAAGAGAATGCTTTCTAACAAGTCAGTTAAATCTTTGGGATTATCAGAAAATTTGGCAGTTTGGCTTTTCCAGTTGTAAAAATCAGAGGTGGAGAATGGCCCATAGTGCAGGGCTGTTCTCCAGTTTCATCCGGAGGCCCCATTGCGTGGAGGGGGAGCATGGTGGAGTAGGTGGGTCCCATATTTGGGGCTGGGGCTGCCCGATTGGTGCGTCCCTGTGTTCCCGCTGCCATATGTGTATTCATTCTCCATGGCCCCACCAATGCCTCTCGATGAGTCTTTTCTGTTCCGACCCACTCCGCTGAGTTGGGCGACAGTCGCCAGGTCTGGTAGGCACAGGTAGTACCCAGACATTTTTTTAAAAGTTATATTTTACTGCAGGCCAAGCTGCAGCCTACGCCATCCCCTCAGCCAATCAAAAGAAAACCCCACCAGATGTAAGACTAGGACAGTTCAACCTTTCAATTAATTCATAGTGTCATGGTCTGAGTAACACTTGATTGCTTTCCCTTTGATACTAATACATCAAAGGGGTGGGGTACTGGTAGTAAGAAATTTATTTCTGAGTTAGAATCTAGGGAGCAGAGCTGGACTTGAGGTCTTTTCAAAGTGGTTCTGCTCACCCTTTTCTTATATAAATCTGGAGTTGTTAGTACCTATACATTAGCCACATGACCAGAAGAGCATTTTATAGAATTTGAGTTTCAGCTGCATTTATTGATAGTGACAGTTTTGGGTCCAGACTTCCTGGTGCCAGGTATCAGAGGGATCTCATAGCTTTTATCATTAACCAAGCTTGCCAAATATTAAAGGGAGTTTACAAGGCCTAATACATCATGCATTATGCAAAATGATACAAATTAATACAAAAGTTATACAAATCATGAGGCTTACAATTATATTGATACTGTATTATTCAAACTTATGACCACTCAGAAAAATGGAGTAAATGGGGATTTGCATCTTTCAATTGATTGGGTATAGTCTATAGGGAAGACAAGGATCCCTTGAAGCTACTTACTGGGAATGCATAGGAGATAAAGGGACTCTAAGTAATGTGCTCAGGAATGTACAGGAGCACTTGAACACTTGCCATGCCCTTCTCTAGGGGCTGTGGCAACATGCATGAATATTAGTGGGTCTCAAATTATTTTGATATTATGCTATCAAAAGTTTAGCATAATAGTCTCTAAGAATCTTTTAGTTTCCCTGTTGAAGGCAGAAGGCCAAAGACCACCTCTTAACTGACCAAAGCTACAGAAATGATAATAAGACCACCTTTTATTTTAGGAACTTGTGAAGTGGAAACGTTTGGCAGGTCTCCTGCAAAAGACAATGTGGTCAGGCAAAGACTACCCCCAGCCCCAGCAGGAGCCCAGAGATGTCAGTCTCCAGAGTGGTGATTATCTACCTCCACCCTCTTTAGCATATCAATCACTGTGAAGGTATATCAGGTTTATTGTAAAGAGCAAAAGTGAGGTTTCTTTCACCCATGCCAGCTCTGACATATTTCCTTTTCTTTTCCCCCTTCCTTCTCTAATAAACTTTGTTTTAAAACTTTGTTGACTGCTCTAAAGTTCATTTTAGAAATGAGCCAATGAAACCATCAGTTTTGCACTGCACCCCACCTGGCATCAAGTCTGAAAATTGTATGCAAAGTTTGGAAAGCTATTTAATATTTCTAGAAAGGCTGATGACATACCTACTCTCTAATCTAGAAATTCCACTTCTGAGCAGATTATACAAGATTTTATACATGTGTACCAAGATATAAATACAAGAGTATTCATGACAGCCTTATTCATTAGAGATAAAAACTGGAAGTAATTTGAATGTTCATCAGCAATAAATAGGTAAGTTGTGGCATCCACAGACCATGACATACTATAAAGTAGTAAAAACATAAATTACAGGTACATAAAACAACTAGAGGAATCTTGTAAACTTCTTCAGCTAAAGGAACAAGATATCTCAAAATGCACAAAATATATTTCCCTTCACATAAAGTTTAAGAGCAGACCACACAAATATCTTCTTCAGAATGCATACATATTCTGTAGTCCACCTTTAAAAAAGAAAAGTGTAAGAAGTGTGTCTGAAAGGGCAGATCGAGAGTGAGAAGTCATTTTTCATCTTGTTCTTAAACCCTGACACAATGATGAGAAAGTAGAAGCTATGCTTTTGGAGAAATGGACACTTTAGGTAAAATTAACTTTACCGACTTTGCCTTTTCAAAAACAGACTTCCTGGTGCCAGGTATCAGAGGTATCTCATAGTGGCAATCAAGTTTGCTTAGAGTAAAGGGAATTTACAAGGCCTAAGACATCATGCATTGGGCAAGGATTGTAAAAATCATGAAACTTGTAATTACAAAAGTTCTGACCACTCAGAGGGAGAGCAGGTGGGGATTTGCTCTTCCAGTAGATTGGGAACTATCTACAGGGAAGCAAAGAATCCCCTGAAGCTACCGACTGGGAATGCCTAGGAGATAAGGGCACCCTCCATTAGCTCTAAGGAATGTCATTCAGGAAGGTGTAGGAGTTAGAATCCTTGTCACACCCTTCTCTAGGGGTTATGATAATGTGGGCAGACATTAGTAGGTCTCTGTGTCACAGGTTCTCCAAGACATCCACAGGTGGTCGATAAGGAAGTCATGGCAGTCACGTCTACCTGATTGCATCATCTCCAAGGAAAAGGATTTAAGCCAGGGCTTGGGGGACTAAGCCACCACACTCACCTAGAGTGTAGGCCCACTCCCTGTCTGTGGGGGGTGAAGCCTTCCTAAATAAATCTTACTTTCTTTCACCTTTGTGTGTTGCAATTCTTTGCATTTACTCGGATCTCTGGGTTGCCAGCGCAGCACCTCCAGCACGTCGGCTCTACCGTTGCTGCTGCGCCTACCCCCTCGCCACTCTCCCTCCTCCATCCCTCTTACCCTGTCCAAATCCTAACATTTTTGGAGGTTCCACCGAGATTTTATCTCTCTCTCTCTCTCTCTCTCATTTCCTAACTGGTGACCCTCGGTGGACTGTGTTGGAACCTGGTGGCAACTGAAAGCTCTGGCTGAGGCTACACTTCAGCATACTGAAAGACTCCAGGGAAAGACATCAGAAGCTGTGGCGCAACAGGATGAGGGACTAAAGTTAACTCTTTACTTCCTTCTAGCCAAGGTCTTTAAATTTCCCCATGAACTGAGCTGGATCTTGGAGGACAACTGATGGTCTCTGCCTAGGGCTACTCCCTAGGGAGGCAAGGTCCCCGAGGTAAATTTTAGACTGCCAGTGCCTGTATGGGTAGGAGACAAAGTGCTTGGGTTTCTTTACTTTTTTCCTCTCTGGCTGGTGAAGTAACTCCATGAAGGACCTTGAAACTCCAATGGCTACAGTATGCCTTTCTGTGCCTTTATTGAGTCATCCCTTATTTATCATCCACACACCCACATATTTGGACCGCGCTTATTTGGATGACTTTCTGGGTCTTTCGGGTTTTCTGCTTTCCATCTTGGGAGATTCCTAGCAGGGGTCGAGGACCTAGTTGCTGAAAGTCCTGGTACCAGGCCTTCCAAGACATGGTGGAGCATAGCGTCCTGCAAGCTCCAGTGAACAAGGGGACAGGAGGACGCTCTCTCCCTGCTGACTCACATCCTTTGTGCTGATTCCTTTGAGCCTGTTGGGGACACCAGGGAGAGGATCTGGATGAGTTAAGGCCCAGAAACAAATCCATGAAACCAAGAGCCCATTCCAACTATATCCTTGTTTCCTTTTATTGCAATACTGCTTTGCAGCCCTGGCACCGGCTCCGGCCCACCTTGCCCCAGTTGACCCTTTCAGTGTCCTGAAAGCTGAAATATTGCTGAGCTCTAGTAAGGGTATGAGAGGTATGATTTTTGGCTATTTGGTGTTTGTAAGGACAAACTGAGGCAAGGTGGGCCAGTGCTGGTACTGCAGAAATAATGCAAAATTGCAACCAAGTAAGAAGTAGAACAAAGTAAAGTTTATTATTCATCTTTTACAGATTGGAAAGGGCTCTGGCACTCGAGGGCAAGAACTGGGTATATTTAAGGACCTTTGGGGTAATGAGGAGTTGGAATCTGGAGGGATCTGGGCCAAAAAGAATGTCTAGGGCTGTGGTCATTGATGCTGATTGCAGCCACATGACACTTAGATCCTGACTTTGTCAGACATTAGCATCTCAAGACCTCAGGTGGTGGGCTAGATGGGAAGAGACAAGGGCAGGGGGTTTTCCTGCAAGAGAAAAGATGGTCTTATTATCATTTCTATGGCTTCAGACAGCTAAGGATGATCTTTGGCCTTCTGTTTGCCTTCTGCAAGAAACCTGAAAGTTTTTTAGAGTTTATTATGCTAAACCATTAATTGAAAGGTTGGGCTGTACTCTTGCATCTGATGGAGTTTTCCTTTGATTTGCTGAGGCGATGAGGTAGGCTGCCAGCTTGGTTTGCGGTAAAATATAATTTTTTAAATGTCTGAGCCCTTCTTAAAACCTGCCTATTGGAAATTTATCTATCTATGTCTAACTTGTGCTAGATTCAAAGCATGTCAGTCTAAGCAAAAATGGCTCTGCTTAGGAAAAATGTGAACTAAGTTTTTTGTAAGTTTCTTGGGGTCCCTCCTTTCCGTGTTCATAATATGCTATTTATTGATCTGAATAGTGATTGAAAGGACATAACAGGGAGTCAGTGAACAACCGTTATAACATTGCCTAGATCTGTCATGTTTTTCTAGCAGTTCACTTTAATTTACCCTCTAATCACAAGGCAAGGATGGAACTGGTTCCTCAAAGGTAGCTATTGATAATTATCTTACAGCCCCTCCCCAGCTTGTTTTGTAAACAAGTTAACCCAATCAACCTTTCATGACCTTCATGACACAGATGACATCAACATGGAAGCAGTCATGTGACTGACCCACCCATCTGCCTGCCATCCATCAACTGATATCAGTGTCTGTGTTTACCTGTCTCCTTCATGATGATGTGGAGCAGAACACCATCCAATCACCTTAATGACCTGCTCCTATCAAACGGAAGGTTCAAAAGGCATTCAACTTCAAACACCAGTTGCCATTGCTTTGTTAAGCTATTGCCGACCATGTGGCTCCTTGAGCTATGACCGCTGTATTTCCTAGGTTTAGCCCCTCCTCTTCTGCCTTGAGAAGGTGAATCTCCTCTCTCTGATTTACTTTCTAAATAAACTATATTTCCAATCTACCTTCTGTATAATTCTTTGCATCTTTCACGTGGCACCAGGTCTTAGATCAGACACTCTCCATGGGGCTTGACCTAACGTTTTAGAGACCCTGGTGAGATTTTGACATAGCATTTGAAGGCCCTACTGGGATATTTTTAACCCAACAGTGACTATATATGTGCTCAGTTTATATTTATTAATTTTTCTTTGCATGTATGTTATATGTATATATCTCTATGTATCATAATTCACATATTAGAAAGACTGGATAGAGAAAGAGAAGGGGAAAATTTTGCTATAAAATGAAGCAAAAAAATGGATGATAGCCCGCTTTAGTATGGATGCATCGGGGTTCTACTGTTTGTTCTTCTGTCCTTCATTTTTAAGAACAGGATATATTAAACTATTTTTGTATGTTATTTGAAATGACCATGTGCCTTGTACAAAAGCGGTGTAGGGAAAAGAAAAGGAATAATCACTGGAGCTGAGCTTCAGAGCAGGTGAGAGTGGATGGGATCAAGACCAGGGGAACAGATCTTTTGATAGAGTTGAGATCATTATTTACTACTGAACAAAACAGCGAGATCGTTTGAATATAGGGGGTACTGATTGTAAATTTGGTGCTGAGAATTAGAAGTTTTCTTCATTGAGAAAAGTCATGCACTTCTTTAAGATGACTCTGAAGGAGGTGTCATTTTCCTATGTTATCACTGGTTCTAAGCAAATAGCTTCTATCCCCAAGGCACACTCATCATGATTCTCCCCTGCCAGACGATTCATGAGATAGGATTTTCCTGTGTGAGGTATTCCTGTTACAGTTACCACCACCACAGGAAGAGAAAGCTTGTCAAGAATCTGTAATGCTTGTGGATTCACCTTCAGGTGCTCTTTCTGGATTTCCACTTGACAAATGGGGACCATCTTGATGGATTCAGATGCCATGGTAGCCCGTAATTCAGAAAAATCACTAGGGAGAATACAAGATCTCGAAGTCATCTCTGATGTTACCCAAGGCAGTGCATATCAACTTTCTTCTTGCAGAATGGGTATATCAACTTCCCACATTTTGTGTGATTCTAAAGAAATAATACTTAGTCTAGAATATCAAAGTCTAGCACCACTGCCTTATGTACATTATCTTATGGTCCTACTAGGGGCCTAAAAGAGCCTTGCCATGTAATCATAAAGTGAATAGAATGAGAAAAGCAAACCACTGATAACAGAGTCTCCCCCAAACACTAAAATTTGAGGGCAAATAAAGGGAGAAAGTGATATGGAAGAGATGAGGCATGGTCAGAAAAGATTGTAGGCATTCCAGAAAATTTTGATCTCTCATTAATTTAGCAAGTACTATTGGTGGCAGTGTTTTAGTATACCTCAATATGTTCTGTGAAATGTAAATTACGAAGAAAAAAACCTAAAATGTTCTTATCAGCAAAATCATCAATTTGTGTGTTAACAGTCTTCCTCTGTACAATTTATCTTCTTTTTTTGTAGGTGGTTAAGAGTAAGATTAGGAAAGTAAAACACGAACTTTTCACTGTTGTGAATTAAATAGGAGGATTTGTGGCATATATTCTTAGATTAAATATGTTTAAAGCTTTGGATAGGAATAGATGAGTTTACAAGGTTGTGTTTGTTTGTTCACTGCAAAGCATATTGAAGTATCCAAACTAAGAAGCACTAAACACCAAAATAAAGAGGCAGCTCTGGCCGGACTTGGTGGCTCAGCCTTACATAATCCCAGCACTTTGGGAGGCCAAGGCAAGTGGATTGTCTGAGCCCATGAGTTTGAGATAAGCCTGGGCAACTTGGTGAGACCTCATCTCTACAACAAATAAAAAATGTAGCAACCTTTTCAGGCCCCGCCTGCTGTAGGAGCTTGTCTGTCCTCTCAATAAATCCTACTTTCTCACCTGAAAAAAAAAAGAGCCAGGTGAGGTAGTGCATGCCTGTAGTTCTAACTACTTGGAAGGCTGAGGCAGCCTTCCACAGCCCAGCAGGTCGGTGCTGGGGTGTCAGTGAGTGTGCTACTGCACTCCAGCCTGGGCGACAGAGCAAGACTCCAACTAAAAAAAAAAAAAAGAAAGGCAGCTCTATTAGAGGCATAGGCAATCGATGTTTTTCAATAGTTACTGTCCTTGTAGTTATCTGAAGTGATGGTTAAACATGCCTCCAACCCTGTGTTTCAATCAGTACCACCCTTATTCTGATGCACATCCTGCATGGATTACTCATTAAAAACAGAGCATGATAATCAAACACGATTAGACCTTAAAATTATTTTAAACAGATAACTAGAAAGAATAAGATTAAATTCCATATAATGCAGCTTTGTGGTATCATTAGAATGTTAAATGTGGCTAATACAAAAGTAATCAACTTTTAAGGATTTCAATTGTCTGTGGCAAGGACTTTTTGTTTCTCCAATGCCTGGCAGTGGGTAGCTAGGAAGGAACTGAGAAAGGGTAGAGGGAGGAAGAGACCCCCTCCACAGAGCCTCTGGAGGGTCTGGATTTTGGTTCCTCCATCTGAAAAAGTACTTCAGTTCCCACACTTCAGAGGAGGGGAGGATGCCCTCCTCCCTGTCCTATGCAGGGCTCTTTGCTGCAGCCCTGGGAGGATGCCCGAGGAGGCGCAGAGCATCCTGGGGACAAAAGGTGCTGTGCTGTGGTCTCGCAGCTGTCTCTGGACCACATGGAGATGTTGAGTTTCCAGGAGCAAAGTGCTCAGGGGTTCACACAGGCTCACCCCTGGGTGAATGCCTCCCACAGCCTTCATCACCTGCTAGTATGGAGTCTGTATCCCCTGTGTGAAATCTGCACTTGGGAATTTGCTGTTGTTTATTCTTTAACCCAAAAGTGCAGGAAAGACAAAACTTAGGGGTAAACTTACCTGTCAGGGTGCAGCCAGGGTGCATCCTGTCAGGGTGCAACAAGTTCTCAGCAGCCTTCACTCACCCCTTGCACTCGTCTCTCACTGATGGCTTCTGGAAAAATGACTGTTCTGAGAAGCTGAAAATCAAGCCAGTTCTTATAGGCATTGATTTAAGGGATAGGTAAAGAGAACCAAAATCAAAAGGACAGACTCTAGGGAGGAACTAAGTTTTTAGAGTTTTCCTGTTTTGTCAAGATAGAAGACCAGAAGAGGTGGGAAGACAGTACTGGTTCCTCCACACCAGTCTTCTGAAAGCCAGGCTTGGCTTTGGTTTCTTTCACCCCCAAAATTATTATAGAGCACCAGGGGTGAATGTAGACAGTGTTTCATCTGCCTGTCTCTCAGGGGTAATTTTGTCAGGAAAGAAGCCTGGCTTTTTATTCATATTTAATTTATTTACTTCCTCATTGTTTTTTGTTTCTCACCTCTTGTTTTAAATTTTTTGCATTAACTGTAAAAATACGTGTGTGTGTGTGTGTGTGTGTGTGTGTGTGTGTGTGTGTGTATGCATAAGTATATATTCCTTATATACTTTTTATATGTGTGTGCATAAGTATATATTCCTTAATATAATTCTCCAGAGGTAAATGGTGGTAACTATACATATACTTCTCTTTCAAAACATAGTCATCTCTTTGAAACTAAATTTTTTGGAGGGCAACAGGATCACATAATTCAAGAGTCATAAAAACAAGAAACTGAATAAATTCTTAAGATGACTGCTCAGTTTGTCAAAAGAAACCGAGAGAACTAAGCTATCTAAAATAAATGGGTAAGGACTCCCTCATTTTGCATGTATCCCCCTAGATCTTATTTATGTATATCTATCTGATTAAACACTTGCAAATTGTTAAGTCAAACATTTGGAATACTTTCTTTAAAGAGACAAACTTAGGCTGGGCCCAGTGACTCATGCCTCTAATCCCTGCACTTTGGGAGGCCGAGGTGAGAGGATTGCCTGAGCCCACAGATTTGTACTAGCCTGGGCAACTTGGTGAGACCTCATCTATGCAATAAGTCAAAATATTAGCTGGGCTTGGTGGCGTGTGCCTGTAGTTCCAGTTATTTGGAAAGCTGAGGCACAAGCATCACCTGAGCCCAGCAAGTAGAGGCTGCGGTGAATGTGAGTGTGCCACCGTACTCTAGCCTGGGCAACAAAGTGAGACTCTAAATTTTAAAAAAGAGTAAAATTACTGGTGCCGATTTTAAGGCAAAACTTAAATTTGTTTCCTGTAGATTATATTGAAAGTATTTAAAGAAGATAAATCTAATGTGAAATAGGACCAATAATAAGAAATCAGCACCTTTGCCTTCTGACCATATTTATGTTCATTTTTTATAGCAGGAAACTTTTCTCCCTCAAAACAAACAAAAAATGCAGGGATGATTGAATCCTGGTAAGTATGGTGTATGAAACAACTGAAATTCACCAAGACACTCCTTTACAGACAATCTAATGCTACTGAATTTAGATAGTCATGGAATTGCTAGTCCAGGTAATGCCATCTTAGACACCCCTGCCACGTTGCTAGCTACCTCGGGATGGAAAATTATCAGTGAGGCTAGGCTGCAACGCATCTGCTCTAGCACCTAGCCTAACCACAAGACTTCCTCTCAACTCACTTTGCCACAAGCCTTCGCTAGCCCTTAGCAACACCAGCTGCAAAATTTCCCCCCATACTCTATAACTGCCCTAGCCTGTAAGTGGTAGTGGTATTCAGTTGTCTAGAGTCCACTCCACAGGTTCTGCACTTTGCAATTAAATTGTATAGCTGTTGAGTCCCCTGTCTCCCGTCTCTCTTTTCCTATTTACTCATTTTCTTGACCTGACATTTGGTGCCCAAATCCAGGAATGGGGTGTAAGATCCCACTAAGAATCAACTCCTAAGTTGTCCCTGTGCCTAGCCCTCTTGTTCTCCATCCTCCCTCCTCTCTCACCATTTTTTCCCCTCTCCCCAACTCGGATGGCTCCAGCAGGACTATCTCCATTGTTGGACACTTCATCCAACACCAGGAAAAACCGGATGAGTTCTTCCTTTCCCTAACTACGGATTCCTCTCTCTTGCATTTTGTGGACAAGTTTCCACCACTGCGCAAAGCCCCAGTGCTGGGTAAGAGGTCTCCTCCAGTCACCATCAGGTGGTGACCATGGTCGTCACTTAGGAGAGATGCCCTTAAAGTAGCCTCCACACTACTTCATAGGCTCTTGGAAACAGTTAAAGCCTGTGGGAATGCCCCCATCCTTCCACTGTTTCTCACTCTCAGGGCTCCAGGAGCTCCTGGGAATAGAATTGCTCACCCCTCCAAATTTCTCCAGTATGGGTCAAGCCTCCTCTAAACCTCCTTGAGACACTCCTCTCAGATGTCTTCACAGCCTCAAAAATTTAGGTCTTACTCTAAGACCAAAGTGTCTCTCAAATATCTCAAAAATTTAGGTCTTACTCTAAGGTCAAAGCATCTCATTTTCTTCTGCTTAACTCCAATATCAGTTGAACAATAACAGTCAATAACTCCAAAGCAGAACCCTTACCTTCCAAATTCTCCATATCCTTAACAATTTGACTTCCAAATTCTCCGTAACCTCAATAATTCAGTCCAATGCAATGGAAAATGGTCAGAGGTCCTCTAAGCTCAAGCTTTCCTTTATCTCCAATTTAACCCCTCCTTCCAACAAACCTATAATCCTTTTCAAATCCTCCTTATTCACAACCCTCTCCTTCCTTTTCCCTCTCCCTCTCACACTTGCTCTCATACCCAACATCCTCCATCCCCCCATCGTCCCCAAAGTTCCTGTCCCATCCTTCCTCTCAAAGAGGTGGCCAGGGCAGAAGGCATAGTACGGGAACATGTTTCTTTTTCCTGAACAACATCTTTCAAATTAAAACACGCCTCAGCTCCTTTACCTTGAGCCCTGCTAATCACAGTAAAAAATTCCTCTACATCACCCAGTTCTATGACCTTACCTGTCATGACCTATGCGTTATTCTTTCCTCAGAGGAGAGGGAACACATATGGGTAGAAGCTCAGTCTCACGCCAACACTCTCCATCAGCAAAACCCAGCTCATAATCCCATAGACGTCACAACATAGACATCTGTGCCCTACACAGAGCTCTCCTGGGATTACCAAATTAACTCCCCAGATAGACAGAAAAGGGGCCACATAATAACTTGCCTACTAGCTAAGAGACAAGGGGGGTCTAAAACTAGTTAATTATTTTAAGAAATCAAAAAAATTACTCAAGGTCCTGACAAAAACCCTGCCCTTTTCTCCTCCCACCTCTCAGAGGCCATGCTTAAGTATACTACTACCTTTACTCCAAATTCTAATAAAGGTAAAATTTACTCACACCTCCATTTTATCTCTCAATCAGTTCCAGACATATGTAAAAAACTTCAAAGATTAGAGAATGGTCTCCCAACTTCATGTCAGGATCTCATCAAAACAGCCTTTAGGGTTTTTTTGGGTTTTTTTTAGTTGGAGTCTCACTCTGTCGCCCAGACTGGAGTGCAGTGGCCGCTCCCGGCCACCACAGCCTCGACCTGCTGGGCTCTGGTGGTCCTTCTGCCTCAGCCTTCCAAGTAGCTGGAACTACAGGCGCATACTACCACGCCTGGTTAATTTTTTATTTATTGTAGATGTGAGGTCTAGGGTTTTTAACAATAGAGATTAGGAGTCAAAGGCTAAAAAACTAAAAGGAAATCAGACCTAACTCCAACTACTGACAGCAACCCTTCGACAGAGTTCTGATGGCTCCAAAACAACTAAAAGAAAACTTCCAACTCCCAACAAACTCTCATTCACTGCCAGGACAATGCCACAAGTGCGGCCAGCCAGGATACTGGGGAAGGGTGTGCCCAAATACTAGGTTGCTCCCAACCCACGTTCTATTTGTGGAAAAAGGACATTGAAAGTCAGATTGTAACCAGTGAGACTCTCCCTCCCGTCCTATCACTTCTAACACTCCCAGTTTTCCTCATCCACAGTTGGAACTGGCTAAATTCCTTGGCTTGGCTACTGAACACTGACAGAGCCCAGGGTCTGCTGAAACATCTGTAAAACTTATAATAGTCTGTAATAACGTGCTTAATATAAGTAACTGCATTTTTGTTAAAAATCCTCCATCTTAGCTGCTTGCCACCCGGATATCACCCCCCCACCTCCCGCACATGACTGGTGCTCACAGACCCACATTTCTGTTTCCCATAAATTGTTTCTCCTGACCGTTTGGAAACTCCCTAGCCACAATTTCCGTGTAATTGTATACTTTGTTAACTAAACTCAAATGCTATGTCTTGCAAAACTCCATTGTTATATTCTCATATTAGAAGCCTATATTTTGTTAGCGACCTAACCAAGGTAACTCCTTGACCTAACCAAGGTAACTCCATTGTATAGTAGTCCTTCCACCTTGTCTCCATGTAACTGCCTTAATTGTCACAGTCACCGGCTGTGTCTGGGACATAAAAGTTAAGCAAAACTCCCTAACAATCAAAAGTTCCCATTTAGGTTGCTAAGTTGCTAGTTTATGATTGCTGTGGTTGCTAAGTTGCCATGAATCCTTGCAGGTTTTGCCTTCATAAACCCATCACTTGCTCTACTCAGAGCCGAAAGCCCTTCAGGACAATAGTCAGCTCTCGGTAGCCAGCATAAATAAAGGACTTTTTATTAAATTCTCTGCATAATGGCAATCTACCTTCTCAAACTCCGATCATAACACTGCCACCCCCATCGCCCTCACCATCAGTGCCATTAAAAACCTAGGGTAATTCTGTCGGTGTCTGGTAAGCCTGTCTTTGTACTCAGTCTTGCCAAAATACCCAGGACCCCTCCTTAACTCCTCTATCTTTATTGTCAAAAGAGATAAAATATCTTTCACTCCTAAAATGACCAAGCCCCTACTCTACTTTTTTATTCAACACACCCTTTACTTACTCCTTTTTAGTTGTTCCACAGTGCTCCATACCTGCACTAGGTAGGAATAGCCTCACAAAGTGTCAAGCTTCCATATAGTTCACCCCTCAAAATCACGCTTACAAATCTACCCCCTTCATTTTACTTTGCCGCTCAGATATCTCTCCTCGCTTCCTCCTTACCTTCCTTTCCTCTCTCCTTCCCTCTGTAGTTTGGGACATTTCCACAGCTAGTGTTATGTACCATCATACCCCCATCAGAGTCACTTTATAAATTCCCTCATCCTATCTCAACTAACCTCAATACCCTTTAAGCCCATCCAACTTAAAAGAACTCAAATCCATCATCTCCAAATTACTACAAGCAAATATCTTTTTTTTTTTTTTTGAGTTGGTGTCTCACTCTGCTGCCCAGACTGGAGTCAGTGACATGCTCCCGGCCACTGCAGCCTCAACCTGCTGGGCTCCGGAGATCCTTCCGCCTCAACCTCTCAAGTAGCTGGAACTACAGATGTGTGCTACCATGCCCAGCTATTTTTTGATTTATTGTAGAAATGAGATCTTGCCAAGTTGTCCGGGCATGTCTCAAACCTGCGGGCTCAGGCAATCCACTCGCCTCGGCTTCCCAAAGTGCTGGGATTACAGGCTGAGTCCGGCCTCAAGCAAATATCTTAAAACCAACCAACTTTCCCATACTAGCTTTTAAAAAACCAAAGAATTCATACCACCTTGTTCAACACCTGCGTATTATTAATCAGAATGCCATCCCCACTTGTCAGAAATCTCCACCGTATAGCACCCCATAAACTTTCCCACTTCCCTAAGCTAATAAACCTTACCTTCAACTACTTCTTAAATATCCTTCACTCTAACCTTGCCTTTTACCCTCTTAATAATACCCATACCTCAATAAACCAATGACTTTCAACAATTACTAATCTTTGGTTACAAGGAGACCTATATAAATTCTCCCCAACCTATTCACTTAATATTCCTTCCCAATGTGCATTTTAGTTTACAACCTCCTTACCACACCATAAAGCTCAACCATCTTTTACATTAGCCTCTTATTCTAAACTTAGTCTCCTTCTACCTCTCATTCCCACTTACATTGTCCTCTAACTGTAGAGCTCCTTTAATCAGTCTCACACACCAGTTCTTACACAGCACACAGCTTCCACTTAACTCTAGCTATTAGATTTGTCTGTCAACCCAAACCCAGCAGTTTATAGCCATCCCAACCAACCCAGCCACTTGGGCCTGAACGCATAAATTCATACCTCACATTTCAAACAAATCCTCATTTAAAATCTTTCAATAACCTTAATAATCTAATAACCCATTCTAAAAACTCCAAAGGGACATTCACCCAATCAGGGACATGTTTTTATTTTAGACAACACATTCAAAAACTGTGGCTTTTCTTAATCCATTTTCTACTAATAAAGCCCAAGCCTCCAATAAAAAAACCTATTGCCTTTCATACCTTACTAATCACCCCAACACTTCTTTGTCTCTCGTGCTCATTCCCTAACACTTCTCACAAGTCTTTTAAAAAAAACTCTTCCCCCAACCTTTGCCAAAATACTCTTACTCTCCAATTTTCACAAAACCACCAATCCTAACACCTCGGAGCCTACACATACCCACTACAATTCTCCAGTCCTCCATTCATTGCCATAAAAAAATTATCAAGCCATGTCCATGCCATCTCTCTGTCAATACCACCTACCAGATGTGGTTACAGGAGAAATGACATTGAAAAAACCTACAAACACACTAGCACACGCATTTCTAAACCTCTCACAATTCAATACTTCATAGCCAGTAGTTATTAATAACTCCAATTTCTTTTCTTTTCTTTTTTTTTTTTTTTTTT
>NW_007259411.1:153190-251044 GCF_000164805.1 Carlito syrichta
CTCTCGCTGCCCAGGCAGGTCTCAAACCCGCGGGCTCAGGCAATCCACTCACCTCAGCCTCCCAGAGGCGCGGGATTACAGGCTGAGCCACCGAGCCCGGCTTCCAATTTCTTCTTATTTGTATTCTTCTTATTGCATTCTGTGCTCACAATCTCTCCTACTAACATACACTTTCAGGCCCTCAGAACCACACTTCAAGATAAAAGTTTCACTTAAAAATATGAAAAAGACAAAGGCACATAGTTAGCCTCCATTACCTATAAGTTTTGTCTTTCCATTCAGGGAATTTTCTTCTTATACGGCGTTTCCTTCTATCTCTGTCTAACTGCCAACTAGTCAGGCATTTGTACTTTAATACACCAGTCTCCAAACATCAGTATTCTACCTTACAATCAGACTAGTCAAATCCCTCTATCAGCTTCAATCTTTTCCTCTGAAGTTAAATCCAAAAAGGCAATTCAACTCATGTTCTTACTAGCAGGCTTAAGCTTGTACAATTAAATTCATTAGCAGGGGTAGTGCTCCAAAGTAGGCGAGGGTTTAACCTCCTAACAACTAAAAAAGGTGCTATCTATCTATCTATCTATCTATCTATCTATCTATATCTCTACAAGAAAAAAATGTTGCTTTTTGTTAATAAATCAGTCATAGTTCAGGATGTAGCCCATAGACTTCAAAACCAGGCAGAACTCAAAAGGCAGGCTGCCAGCTCTTGATGGGTCGGGTCATCCCTCTCTAACTGAATGCCCTAGATAGCTCTTTTTTATTTTTGAGTTAGAGTCTCACTCTGTCTCCCAAACTGGGGTGCAGTGGCATGCTCATCGCTACCGCAGCCTCCAGCTGCTGGACTCAGACGATCTATCCACCTCAGCCTTCCAAGTGGCTGGAACTACAGGCAGGTGCCACGACGCCCAGCTAATTTTTGGATTTACTGTAGAGACGAGGTCTCGCCAAGTTGCCCAGGCTGGTCTCAAACCTGTGGGCTCAGGCAATCCTTTCACCTTGGCCTCCCAAAATGCTGGGATTATAGGTGTCAGCCACCACACCTGGCCAGCAGCCCAGTCTTTTAAACTTCTACTCCTCATCTTTTTCTTACTCACCTGTGGACCTAGTCTTCTTAACCTTATTTCCCATCTCGTCTCCCAACAACTAAATATCTTTATTCAAGCTAGCACAGAAAAACATGTCAACAATATCCTCCTGGTTCGCCAATCCAGATTTCATACACTTCAATACCAGCAAGTATGCAGCCTCAATCCCAGAAGGGCACCTTACAACTTTAACCCCCAATGCAGCACCCCACCTCAGCAGGAAGTAGCCAGATGACCTACAGCACTTCTCTTGCCAACCTATGTGCCTTCCTCTTCTATCTATCTATCAGAAAACAAAAAGGCAGGAATGTTAACCCAGGTAATGCCATCTTAGACTCTTCCACCACTTTGCTAGCTGCCCCAAGATGGAAAATTATTGCTGGGCTTGGTGGCTCAGCCTGTAATCCCGGGGATTTGGGAGGCCAAGGTGAGTGGTTTGCCTGAGCCCACGGGTTCGAGACCCGCCCAGGCATCTTGGTGAGACCTCATCTCTACAATAAATAAAAAATTAGCTGGGTATGGTAGCGCGCGCCTGTAGTTCTAGCAACTTGGAAGGCTGAGGCGGAAGGATCACCAGAACTCAGCAGGTCAAGGCTGCAGTGGCCAGGAGCATGCCACTGCACTCTAGTCTGAGCAACAGAGTGGGACTCCAACTCAAAAAAAAAAAAAGGAAAATTATCAACCAGGCTAGGCTGCAACACATCTGAGCTAGCACCTAACCTAACCACAAGACTTCCTCTCAACTTACTTAACCACAAGGCTTAGTTAACCCTTAGCAATGCCAAATGCAAAAATTTACCCCCCCAAGTCCTATAACTGCCCTAGCCAGTAAGCGGTAGTGGGCTTCAGTTTTCTGAGTCCCCTCTGCAGGTTCTCTACCTTGGAATAAACCTGTGTTACTGTTGAGCCACCTGTCTCCTGTCTCTCTTTTCCTATCTGTTTGTTTTCTTGACCTAACAGAAATGCTCATTCAAGAAGAAATTGAATTTGTGATATGTATGTTATATATATGTATATATGTAATAATTGCATGTGTGAGAAAATGTACATAAGAATATGTCTGTGTTTCAAATTGCTATGTACATAGATAAAAGTATAGAAGTAATCACCCTACCACCTCCAAAAATGAGTGCCTCCAGCTCAGGTGATTTTTTAAAATACCTTTTTGTATTACATGAATTTTTAATGATTTTTTTTTCATGACTACAGACATACACACTTATATGAAGAAAAATGCAATAATTCCTATCTTGATAAAAATAATTCACTTAGTTCAACATGTTTTGAATATCTCCTAAGTTACGTTTTACAATTATTATTTAAACATTGTTGAATAAGTATTTAAAAAGCAATATCTATGCACTTCTGTAACTTGTGTAATTTGCAAGCCATTTACAAGATGAATCAAGTTTTTAAAGTTACTTGAAATGAGGATGCTTTGCTGGCTCACTGTTTATAGAAGGAAAATAGAGAAAATAATAGAGATGTAGATGTTTTTATTCCATGGAGCAATCAAGGAGACAGGAAATTATGACATTCATAGGTTCGAATTGGGGTAAGTTATTATCGTATCTGTGTGTAATTACTTTCAAGTAGTTCAGAATAATTAGTGTCCTCTGTGTGTGTGGTGTCTGTGTTCATAAATTCACTTCAATCTGCCTTCTGGAGGCAGTGATTAGATTAGATTAGATTAGATTGGATGAGATCAGATTAGATTAGATGGTGATTAGATTAGATGGTGATTAGATTAGATTTTCTACTTTTCCTGAAACACACACACATTCCTCTCTTTCTCCTTCCCTCTCTTTCTCTCTTCTCTTCTTCCCCCTCTCTTCATCCCTTCTCTCCTTTCTCTTTTTTTTTTCACTATAAAGAACAGTGACATTGCTTTCCAGGGTGCAAGTAAGTGCAGGGAATATCCCATAATGAGGATGGACAGGCAGGAGCTGTCAGGGATAACAGGAAAGACATACATGGAAGAAGAGGCAAGAGGAACCCAGAACTGTTGTGGGATGTCACAATACAGATTCTGGAAGCTGCCACATTTCAAACTCTAGGATTCAAATAACCTATTTCCTGTGAGATCTTGGGAAGAGAACTTCTCTAAGCCTCAATTTTCTTATCATTATTATATGTAAACAATAATGACTGCCTGATTTATTACTTACTGGCTAATGAGAAGTAGGCTAACAATAAATTTTCTTTATTTTGGTAGTATTGATGCATTGTTTTTAGAATAACCAAGTTAGATAATGGGTTAATATGTATCTGTAAGTTCTATAAAATGTAAACTACCAAGAAAAGTTTGTCAGAATGAAATACATCAATTGAGATCCTTTTTTTATGGCAAAAATCTTTAATAGCAGACAGAATGTGATTTTGTAGGCAGCCAATTAGCAGAATAATGAAGCATTTAATTTCCTTTACTTATAACCAATATTCCACTCAAGAAAGATGAACCCAAAATGAATCCTGTTATACTCATCACCATAACTAAGTACAAAAGAATTCAATAGTGTACTCCATTAGCATGCTGCATGGTATTGAAAGAGGGTCCAAGCGCTTAATTCACAGACTTCAACACTGGAAGTACAAGTTATAAAAAGGAGAGGTTTTTATTAACCAAGAGCCGGGCTGGCGACCGCTTGCCTGCTGGACATAACAGTCCCACAGCAAGAAGCCCTGATTAGCTATAGGGGCTGGCTTAAGAAAGGCTAAACCACATTGGGACTTTTTAAGTGGGCTAAACCGCAACATCCTGGAGACCTAGGTACCTTTCAAGCAATGCAAGGGTGGTTCACAGAAGCGAAAAAAAAACCTGTTAGACAGTTTAACCTAGCCAGCAAGTGCTGTTACCAGTTTCCAGGAAGAGAACCTTTTAACTGTGCAAAGGCTGAGTACATATTTAGCCTAATTTTTGACATTGTAGATGTCTTTTTAAGCCCCCTTCCACATTCCCGCCTTTCAGTTGTTTCTGAAGTCAAATTATTGACTTTTTATATAGGGGATTATATTGAGTTCTGAGGACTGTTAATTTTATTGATGAATAGACTATTTTTAACATATCCAAGGAGGCTTTTAATTAAGCAAGGCCCTACTGTTAAACCTATTAGGAGCAAGAGGAGAGGTCCCATCACTGCCGAGATTAGGGTTGTGAGCCAGGGGACCAAGTGAAGAGGGACTGATACCAACTTCCCGAGGCTTGTCTTTGCAGCACTCTTTGTTTTAGATTGTTTTTTTACCAGGGCAAGAGTGTCTTGGATGATCCCCGATTGGTTTGCATAGAAACAGCACGTTTCGCCCAAGGCCATATATAGCCCCCCCTGCTTCATGAAGAGGAGATTAAGTCCCCTCCTGTTTTGGAGCACGACCTCAGCTAAGGAATTGACTTGCTGTTTTAGGTGGGATATGCTCAACTCCAGGAGTCCTAGGTTTTTATTAACATGTTTTCTTAGCTCTTTGAGGTTTTGGTCCCCAACAACCAGAGAAGCTATACTTATTGCTGTGGACCCTGCAATTTCTAGGCTAATGAGGAGGGGCACTAATATGGGGACCTGCTTGGATTGCCCGAGGCCTGAGAGTTCAAGGTGTTCTTGTCCCTCCGTTCCTTCATAGATATATACCTGGGGTAGTATATGCACTAAGACACAGATTTTTGCGGTGTCCCTGAAATATTCTACAGCAATACAGGGTGTTATACCTTGTGTACAAGCAAACCAGGTGATGGGGAGTGCAACAGCCATGTGGAGGTCTTTAAAGGTTTTTGGATGGGGGATACTTATTACAGAGGCGGTATCACATGACATTTGGTAGGGAGAATTACTTATATTATGAGAGGGAGAATAAAGACAAGATTCATGTCCTTGAAGATTTCCCAGAGTAAGGGCCAAGTTCTGTCCCCAGGGACATAGTTCTAAGGTTTGAGTTGTATCGAGGTTAAGAACGCATACATGCTTTTCAGTGTTGCCTATTGAGGAGTTCACTGCAATTTTTACATAATAAGGGGGTTGAGGGTCTAGGTATAGCCAACAGTTTTTTGTTACTTCAGGACAAGTAGCATTTGCAAATTGGTAAAGAGTGGATAGCATAAGGAGGAAATGATTTTTATTTCCGGGCGCTAATGAGGTGGGTAGGGGAGCAGGATCTGCCCCTGAAATTGTAGGGTAGGTAGAACCAGATGCCTACGGTGGTTGGGTTGGGGGGCATTCAGAAGGTTCAGGTTTTTGGAGAATCAAGTTGCTGTTGGGGCCCATAGGATTTAGGATGTGGGGGATGGCTGAATAGTAAACAGCATGCCAGGATCGGGTTTTTCAGCAAATATTCTGAGCCCTCATGTTTTACCCGTTTTCCATACCTGGCGGATGCTGAGGGCATCCCAAAGTATTATAGTGAGTTTAAGTGGGTTGCATATTTGTATTTGGCTACATTGGGAAGCAGCCTTTTTTTGTGTGTAGGCTTATGTAGGGGTCTCAGTTTTTTTCAAGGAGCAATAGTTTCACACCCCCATGGAGCACAGTGGTATTGCCCCGCTTTGTGGCAATGGGCTGGTTCTGATGCCAGGCAAGCATAAAAACCAACAAATTTAAGTCCTTTTTTTATAAGCTAAGGTGCCACACTTGTCAGTGTGTGTGTCTCCGAGGGTTAGACCTGGTCATAATTTACAAAGGTCAAAATTAAAGACAGGCTTCCCACTTTCTCTGTAGATGGCAATTACAGTCCCAGTGACAGTATTTCTCAGTTTTCAGGAATAGTTCCCTGGAGTATAGGGATTATGCGGGTTAGGCCAATAGGCCTCAAGCTGGGGAAAGTATACAAAGAATATGATTAAGATACTGGGACCCACAAAAGTTTTATTTTTAGAGGATCTTCTCCAGTAGCTGGTTTGATGACTTTCCATGTTTCCGGGGGTGTGGTGGGGGCTGCCTTTACTTGTGAATGATGAATCCAGGGGCAGACACCGCTGACTTTGACAGCCATAGGAGTACTAAGTGTTGGGAGCCAGCCATGGAGGCCCACTGAGTGTTAGGGATCAGGAAGGGCCGTTGACCCCGAGACCACTAAGATGCGTTCAGGAGCTACTTGACCCCATTTCTTCCCCCTTTCTACTCAGCACTAACGAGATTAAGCTCCTGTGAGCTCAAAACATAGAAACTCTGAGATTGGGATGAGCACAAGCTAACCTTAGAAGCTCATTGCTCCCATTTTTCCACAAACTGCAGTTTTGGCTTTCACACAACTTATGATTCAAACTCAGGTCACATCTAAGAGAGTTAGTATTGGTCACAGGCTTCTGGGTCATGATCTTAGGAATTATTGAAGGTGTAAATTGTAGAATATAGTTTTAGAAGACAGCCATTTTGTTGAAAGAATGCGTTCTAGAATTGTTTAACTTGGCATAAATCAATCAGTTTAGGATGAAAAAGGTTTATAGAATATGTCAGTCATGGATTAGGTTATCCTTTGTTATGGGATTTTAAGATTATCATATGAAAAGGGTTTAAAGGCAATCATTGATTAAGTTTTCATGGATTAAGCTTTCTGGTGGGTGGGGGACGTCCCTCCCACATCTGACTTTGTGTATAAAAGACCCATTGTAATTCCCAATAACACACATTGCTTCTGCACTAGACCAGAGTCCAGTCTCTTTCTCTCTCTCTCTCTCGCTCTCTCGCTCTCTCTC
This sequence comes from Carlito syrichta, assembly GCF_000164805.1. NCBI lineage: Eukaryota > Metazoa > Chordata > Mammalia > Primates > Tarsiidae > Carlito > Carlito syrichta. The sequence continues at coordinate 159,962 of NW_007259411.1, forward strand.
TCTCTCTCTCTCTCTCTCTCTCTCTTTCTTCTTTCCCCCAATTTCCGACTCCATCTCCACCTTTGGGGTACCCTGAACCCAGCTGGAGCTGGTCCCCAGCAACTAAGGATTACTATGTGGGGTTCTTTTCACCTTGGGGTGAGAGACTCAGCTTTGTGCTGTTTTATCCAGACCTGGTCACTGGGCTGGAACAGGTGGGGATGATCCAGAACTGGTTTCCAGAAGGCTGCCTGCACAGTCTCAGTGACAGCTTGCTGAACTCTTTGAAGAGCTTGCAGTGACTGAAGCAAATTATGGTTAGACAGTTTTAGTGCTTTTTCCAGTTCAATTTTTGGAAGTAACAGCAGGGGCCGTCCAAATAGAATTTTGAAGGGGGTCAGACCCTTGATGTGGAGGGTACACCTGACACTTAAGAGGGCACAGGGAAGGAGTGTGACCCAACCTTCACCGGTCTTCAGGATTAATTTGGTTAAACTCTTCTTAAGCGTCCAATTCATTCTCTCTACCTGTCCTGAACTCTGGGGATGATAAACACAATGCAAGTTCCAATTTATTCCCAAGGTTTTTGCAATACCTTTAGTAATAAATGCTGGGTCATTATCTGAGCCTATTGAGATAGGTAAACCATATCTAGGTATAATGTTATATAAGAGTTTCTTTACTGTTACAGAAGGAGTTTCAGTTTTTGTAGGAAATGCCGTGACCCATCCCAAGAAGGTGTCTACCAAGACCTATAGGTATTTATATCCATATTGCCCAGGTTTGACTTCTGAAAGTTTATTTTCCAATGTCTCCTGGGGGTTAGGCCCCTATCTCGGACCCCTTGGGTGGATACACTGACTTTAGCATTATTCGTTTGCTGGCATGACAGGCAGCCTTGAATGAGCTCCTGGGTGAGCTGGTCCAGATGAGAGAGATAGAATTTTTTTTGCATAAATTTGGTTAGTTTTGTCCTTCCCAAATGAGTACCTTCATAATGCTGCCTTAGATTTGTTGTCCCAGGACTCGAGGGAGGAAGGGTCTGCCTTCCTGAAGTTGAAGCCATCCGTCTGGGTTTGAGGTTGTCTGCAATTTTTGTGCAGCAAGGAGGTCCTCTTCTGTATATTTTGGTGGCTTACATAGAACCAGAGGAGACAGTGCCAGCAGGCAGGTGGCTCTGCGGTAAGCAGCTTCTCTGGCTACTTGATCTGCTTTTTTAATTTCTATTGCCTCTTTTGAGTTTTCCTTTTGATGACCTGGAGAATGGATGATGGCTACCTGTTTGGGGGCCCATATTGCTGCCAGGAGGTCTAAGACCCCTCTTTATTTTTTATAGTTCTTCCCTCTGCAGTGAACAATCCCCGTTCTCTGTAAATTGTCCCATGAACGTGTGCAGTTGCAAACACATACCTGCTGTCGGTGTAGATGTTGACAATTTTTTTTCACCTGCTTTCAGGGCCTTGATTAGGGTAATCAGTTCTGCTTTTTGGGCCGATGTTCCCTGCAGAAGAGGCTCAGCCCAAAGAGTTCCCTGTAGAGTGACCACTGCTGCCCCTGCGTACCTTACCCCATTCTGGATGAAACTGCTGCCATCCGAGAAAAGCATCATGTCGGGGTTTGTTCTTGGGACGTTGGTTAGGTCCCAGTGCAGCTTCTGGAACTTAGTTGTTTTATAACAACAATGCAGCAGCCCCGTGGGACTATTTTCCGGTAGTAAAGTTGCAGGGTTCAAGCTGGGGGTATGCTGGAACTTGATGCGGGTTTGATTTAAAAGCAGCGCTTGATAATGAGTTATTCAGGCATTTGACATTCATTTGTTAGGGGCCCCTCAGAGTCCACTGCATGCGTGGCCGTAAACTGCATGCCCCAATGTTAGTTTGTCTGAGTCCTTTACTAACATGACAATGACTGCTATAACCCGCAGGCAGGGCTGCCAGCCCGAGGCTACCGGGTCCAGTTTTTTTGACAGGTAGGCAATCGGCCTGTTTTATGGGCCAAACTTTTGGGTTAGGACCCCCTGGGCGAGGCCTCATCTTTTATCCATATAAAGGTGGAAAGGTTTTTTTAATATCCAGCAAGGCCAGGGCTGGAGCTGAGACCAGGGCAGTTTTAAGGGCTTGGAAAGCTTTGTCCCCCTCTGGTGTTCATTTAAAATTAGCCTCTGGTCCCTTGGTTATTTTGTAGGGGGGTTTTGTGAGTTCAGCAAACTTAGGAATTCATAGTCAGCAGTATCTTACAAGAATCTATCCCAAGAATTCCCGGACCTGCCTTTTGCTTCCTGGACCCGGTATGCCTGCTATAGCCCAAATGCACTGGGCAGTTAGGAATTTTTTACCTCCCTTGAGGTTATACCCAAGGTATGTGGCTACAGTCACACAGAGCTGAGCCTTTTTTGTTGACACCCTATACCCCAGAGTCTGAAGTTCTCTAAGCAGGTGCCTGGTGGCACGCAGGCACTTACCTTCTGATGTGGCTGTGATTAACAGATTATTTACATACTGTAGTAGAGTCATTTCAGGGTGCTATTGTCGGAAAGCTCAGAGGTCTCGGTGGAGAGCTTCATTGAACAGTGTGGGAGAGTTTTTAAATCCTTGTGGGAGTTGTGTCCAGGTTACCTGGCCATTTCCCCCTTTTTCAGGATCTGTCTATTCAAAGGCAAACAAGGGTTGGCTCTGCTTAGCCAATGGGATGTTGAAGAAAGTATTCTTAAGGTCCAGGACAGTGTATACCTGCCTTTCTGGAGTTAACCCACAGAGGAGGGTGTACGGGTTGGGGACTGTGTGATGGATATCCTCCACTTGCCTACTGACCTCCCTGAGGTCCTGGACAGGATGGTAGTCTCCTGTGCCCACCATTTTGACAGGAAGAAGTGGGATGTTCCAGGATGAGTGGCATGGCACTAGGATTTTAGCTTCCCAGAGTCGCTGGATGTGGATTGCTATGCCTTTCAGGGCCACTGGGGATATAGGGTACTGTTTTACCCTAATGGGAGTTGCCTGACTTTTGAGATGTATAACGACTGGTGGTTGATGGGATGCCGGCCCAGGGGAGTTTAATTTGGCCCAGACTTGGGGAAACTTATTCTGCAGCTGAGTCAACAGTATGGCGTTGGAAGAGCCAAGAGGGGCCCCACCTTCTGTAAACACATATTCCTCACTTAGGGGAACAGTAACAAGACTTGTTGATGCCCCAGGTGGGTTTAGGCTTCTTGCTGCTGTGGTTTCCTCAAAACTTATGTTGGCCTTAAGCTTGTGTAAGAGGTCACATCCCAGGAGCGGGTATGAGCAGTCTGGCATTACTAGGAATGAATCAGTTACTTTCCTTTTCCCAAATGTATTGTTCTTTCGGTGGTCCAGGGGAATAATTGAGTCCTGGTTGCTCCCTGGACTAAGGAATGCTTATTCTGAAGCAGGCCGCTATACTTTTGGTGAACTGAATACTCAACCCCCGTGTCCACTAAGAAGTGGACAGGGCTTCCCCCCACTGTAAGTTTCTGGGATCTGGGGGGGAATTGACAGAGCCCCAGCTCAGTCAGTCAGTTTATAATTGAAGCACAGGAGTAGATTTTGGTGGGCACTCCCTAGAGGGCACTGTTGTGGTCAGGGTGGCCTATCTGGGCAGTTGTTTACCCAGTGCCTAATTTTTTTTACAGTAGGCACATTGATTTTTTGCTAGTGGAGTTTTTTTTGCCTGGTGCTGGTTCCTCTTTTCCCTGTTGGCTGTTTGGGCTTAACTTCCTGTAAGGCTGCTGCTATTACTTTGGTCATTTTTTCGGTTTGTTGGTCTTCAAGCAAGTCCCTGCTATTATAGACCTTTTGGGCTACCTCAGTTAATTCTGATACACTTTTTTTTTTAATCGTTTAATTTTTGCAATTTTTTTTATATTAGGGGCCGACTGGGAGACAAAGGCTATAACTAAAGCCCTCCGATCTTTTGGAACCTCTGGGTCTATGGGAGTATATGTCCGATAGGCCTCTATAAGGCATTCCAGAAAGGCTCTGGGTGATTCCTGTGGGCCCTGAGTTACCTCACTTACCTTAGACAAATTTGTGGGCCGCTTGGCGGGAGCCCAGAAACTCCCCATTAGAGTCTGGCGATAGGTAGTGAGATACTCCCTACCATGATCAGTGTTCAGATTTCAATTAGGCCTCTCAGTGAGGAAGACACAATCCACACAGTCCTGCTCTGCTGGCCTGCCATCCAGTCCCAGGACTAATTTCCTTGACTCCTGATGGATTCATTTTCTTTTATCCGCAGTAAAAAGGGCTTGGAGGAGCTATTGGCAGTCATCCCAAGTGGGCTGGTGGGTGAAGAAAATAGTTTTTAAAAGACCTATAAGGCTCTGAGGTTTTTTGGAGAATGCTGGATTGTGTTGTTTCCAATTGTAAAGATTACTAGTAGAGAAAGGGACAAAAACCATAAAGGACTGGCCTCCCGAAGCTCCCGTGTCTAGCCCTGGGGCCTGTCTCACGGGAAGGACTATGGAAGATTGTGGTTTTGAGTTCCCCAAAGACGAGTCGGGGCTAGTTGGTTTGTCGGGGGCGGTTGGGCCCTCGGAAGATGCATGGGGAAGAGGGGGATAAAGGGGTTGATATGAGGACCCACTCCTGGTGAGTGACAGACTGAGAACCTTGTGGGCCCTCTGCTCCTGCTCAGATGTAGAGTAGGGCAGGGGAATTTCATTGTCCTCTGGTGGGCTCTGGAGGACTGGAGGTTTGGCTTTTGGAATATCCTGTAGGGCTAAAACATGAGAAGAATTAGCTCTTTTTTTTTTTAGCTTTCTTCATCCATGGTGGCTGCTGCATTATCAGGAGGTACCAGGTAATGATGTACAGGATCTGGTCCAGGTGGCATCAATAGATGAACTGTCAGACCTTCCCCACTATGGCAGGGTTGAAGGTCCCCTCTGGAAGCCAGCTGCAATTAGGAACTGTGGGCCATTTGAGGGAACAAAAGGTGGTTAGGTTTTCTTGGTTTACCTGATAACCTGACTGCTGTGCTGTTTCTTGGAATCCTTGAAGTGGCACCAAACCAGTTGCAGAGGGATGTCAGGCTTAGAGCACTGCTGCCCCATAATGTCGATAGCAATGACAGACACAACAGTTACTAACACTGAACAAATAAAGACAATAACACAAACTGAACAGACAGACCTAACTGCGGGCAATACTGGAGGGCCCAGTGACATTTCACTGGGACCTCGGACCCAGGAATTAGCGCTGCATCCAACTTTCCTGTGGGTTCAACCAGAAGTGCTCACAAACAAAGCAGGAACTTGACTCACCTCTCAGAGAGCACTGGGGACATTGTGAGTCTGCCAGAGATGACAATCAGCCATTTGTGAGCCCACAGACTCACCAGGCCCGTCAAACACTGAGGTTCACGGGTATGCAGACCCACAAGGACAGCTGGTGATTGGGGCTGGGGATTAAGCTCTCAGATTATCCCAGATGAGCCCCCAAATGAAATAGGGTCCAAGCACTTAATTCACAGACTCCAACACCGGAAGTACGAGTTATAAAAAGGAGAGGTTTTTATTAGCCAAGAGCCGGCTGGCGGCCAATTGCCTGCTGGACATAACAGTCCCACAGCAAGAGACCCTGATTAGCTGTAGGGGCTTGCTTAAGAAAGGCTAAACCACATTGGGACTTTTTAAGTGGGCTAAACCACAACATCCTAGAGGCCTAGGTACCTTTCAAGCAATGCAAGCGTGGTTCACAGAAGTGAAAAAAAAAAGCTATTAGATAGTTTAACCTAGCCAGAAAGTGCTGTTGCCAGTTTCCAGGAAGGGAAGCTTTTAACTGTGCAAAGGCTGAGTACATGTTTAGCCTAATTTTTGACATTGTAGATGTCTTTTCAAGCCCCCTTCCACAGTATGTCAAGAAAACAACCTGCCCAGCTCTGGCCCCTGGTCCCCTGGCAAAAATAGATAAATGATTGTGTCTTGTGTGTTGATACCATTAGATGAAAACTTTGGTTCATGCAGTTGGCTGCTATAGAGGTTGCACTCAAAACCCGCAGCCCCTGCACCCAAAGTCAGTAAGTGATGGTGGTTCGTGGCATCAGCCATGCTCTTTCCACAACACTGGGTGATTACTCTGGTCAGTAATGTGGTGGCAAAGACCAAGTCCATGTCATTGTGCCCATCCAGTCCATTCAGCCAAGACACTTCACCTGCCAGGAAGCTTGAGCCTCTCTTTGATTTCCTGTACTCTGGCAAAGGTGAGTGGCTCTTTGTCTATAAGCGCATGATGTACAGGTTGCAGTTGTTAGACAGCAGAGCAAAGATATCTCTAAAGCCAAACAAGGCCAAATTTGTTATCTCAGGAATTTTGATGACCCTGAGAATATCATAACTGGCAAAGTTCCACTGCTAGAGACCTAGTGCTGAACCACAGACAGTGTATTTGTCAACAAAATGAAGTCTTGGACGCAGACAGATACTTCAGTTCTCAGAGACAGACAATGTCTTTTAGCCCTTTCAATTGAGTTCTCTCCCAATTGGCCAAATCTTGGTCTCATACTTGTCCACGCTTAAGAGGACGTAGTCTCCAGCTGTGCAAGAGAGACTTGACTTTGTATTTCTGCAAAACCACCTTGGTGACTCATTCCTTGTGACTGTGAGAGTGTTCAGGCATGTCCCAGTAGAAAAAGCCCATATATTCGCAGTGAAATCTGCAGAGCCACTCATCAAGGCATCCGGTTTGTCACTGTAGTCCATACTGAACACCACCCCTGTGTGCCCCTGAAAGTGCCAGGTCCTAGATTCCGAACTCCATTCCCAGCTGGCCACAGTGTTGTCAAAGGAACCTGTCATAAGCTTCTGTTCATCAAACTTCACCTCTTTATAAGTGTGGTTCTGGATACCATAAATGCACTGCTCACATCAAACAACTTTGCAGACAAGTCATCTGACCTTGTACAGAGAAGTCCATCTTTGTAGTAAAGTGCATATGCTCTGGCACTACTGTCCAATCAATGATGAGGTCTCAAAGACTTCATAGTCCTCCAGCAGCTTAGTTCTTAAAATAGGCTTCAAATAAGCCTTCTTCCAGTGCAAAACATTCTGAAAAGAATCATCTGTCTGTCAGCCCAAATTTTTCCATGCTGTCTGCCACATCTCTGTACAGGCACTTATCACCTTATTCTACAGCTTATAGTCAAGGCAACACGTGAGTAAAGTCTGAGGATGGAATCTTTTTAACAAATAAAAACTGAGCTCCATGGGAAGGAATTTGAGGAAGTTTCACTTGAGGAGAGTCTCTAGGTCATTGGAGAGATGCCTTAGCTGGACTGCCCACTCAGGATGATCAGGTGATCCAGAGTTTCATTCTTCTATAAGTCCATCAGAGAAAGAAATGCAATGAAAATGTTATCAAGTCATGTCTCAAAGTCCTTTTTTCCACATAATATAACTTTGTAGTATCTATGAAATATTAGGTGTGAATAATACACAAATTATCTAGTCTGTGTTTTAGTATTTAAACGTTTTTAAGGCTGAGTGGAGCGGCTCAGCCTATAATCCCAGCACTTTGGGAGGCTGAGGCTAGAGGATTGCCTGGGCCTGGGGTTTGAGATCAGCTTGAGCAACTTGGTGAGACCTTGTAACTACACAAAAATCACAGAAATTAGCCAGGTGTGGTGGTGTGCATCTGTAATTCCAGCTACTTGGAAGGCTGAGGTGGAAGGATCGTCTAAGCCTAGCAGGTTGAGGCTGCAGTGACAATGAGCATCCATTGCACTCCAGCCTGGGCAACAGAGTGAGACGCTAACTTAAAGAAAAGTTTTTAAGATTAAAACCATTTTTTTTTACGTTGCTTTTCCAATGGCAATGGCAGAAGTCACTCTGAAAATGTCTAAGGAAGGAAGGAGGGGTGTATAAAGGAAGAGACCTCACCCAGAACCTCTGTGAGGGGCATGGATTTTGGTCTTTCAGTCTGAGAAGGCACTTCGGCCCTTTTTCCACAGACAAGTGTGTCCCATGCAGGGCTCTTTGCTTCAGAGCTGGGTGCATGCCCAAGGAGGAGAAACACATCCAGAGACACTGGACACACACTGTCTTCTTGTGGAAGTCACTGGACCAAGGATGCTTTGTGCCAAGTCTCCAGGCGCAAAGCATCCTGTGGGCCACACAGCACAGGGTCACCCATGTAGTCTTCCAGCTGACATTTTCATAAGCTGGTATGGAGACTGCATCCCCAGTGAAGAGTCTGCTCTTGAGAGATCGTGGTTGGTTGGTTGTTAACCCAAATGTCCTTGAAAGGCAAATCTTAGGAGCAAACTCAACTGGCATGGGTGCTGCAGCCAGAGGATATCCTCTAAGCTGTCTTTGTCTCCTCCTTTGTCTGGCTTTCCTGGAAAAGGAGTTCTTTCTAGTTGCTGAAAATCAAACTAAATATTACAGCTGTCCAATTAAGTATCCAGATAAGGAAATCCAAAACTGAAAGGGTACACATTTCTAGAGGAGTTGACTCTTGACATTTTCACTGTTTTTTTTTTTCCTGAGGTTTGTGGCATGAGATAGGAGGTAAGTTCAAGGTTCCTTTGCACTGCAATTAGGGTTTATTTTTCCTTGACCCTCCCAATAAATATAGTGCAGCAAGTGGGAATATAAGCAAAGTATGGTAGGCTGAGAATATAAAACAATCGAACCTGCAGTGGCCATGAGCGTTCCATGCACTCCAGCCTGGGCAACAGAATGAGACTCTGACTCAGAAGTGAATGAATGAATGAATGACTGAATACATCCACTGTTGCAAATTACACATTATTATAAATGCAAAGTGCATAATTGTCATCATATGACTTTGTTTAATCCAGTGTCAGTTGTTGAAACACCTAAAGTGTCCCAATAAATTTATAATTGGTATATTGGGGAAGTATAAAACAGTTTTTTCTTCAGCTCATTTGTTTATAAACCAACTTGTAGTTACGATAATGATTTCTTTCATCTTTGTTTGGAGAGTATATAGTGATTCTAGATTTCTGTATAAGGTGATTTGCTTTAGCTTGAAATCCATCACTAACTCTTATCCCTTGCTAGTAATGCAAAATCATTGTTCATAGTCCACAGAGCCTTGATATAATGGGGAACTGTACATTGCTTTCACTAAGAGGCTAAGATGGTGGTTCCGTCATTGGAGCCTCTTGTAAACCTGGTGAATCCAATGCCCAACTGTGTCTCGTGAATTTAATGTATCCATTTCTCTACTGTTGCTTTTCTAGAACAAACTTCTCCTGAATGGTACCAGGTAATTTCCTGTGTTGGTACAGAGGCAAATGCATCCTTGTTACACAATTTGCAGTCTTTTTAGAATTATGAACATGATTTCAACATTGTACTACATCTCTTGGCAAACTTTTGGTGTTATAATGGGAGACCTGGTTATTATCAATTGTAGTAACAATCGTTCCAAATTCTAAAATTATTTCAGTGATGCCCTGAGTGAGGATGACAGGAAATCTCTGTTCTTTAGGTCTTTAGATTATAGAACATTCTTGTCTTGACTGTCCGTCTTCCAGATATTCTGCATCTCATTATGAATTTGTCTGCTTTCATCATAAAATTGCTTCTTTAGTAGCCTGTCCTATTCCTAAAAAGGCTAAATAAATAAAGTGAAACATTAAGTAAATCTCTGCATTCTATCTAGTATCCACATTAATTGATTTTTCAGTAGTTTCCTTTTGAAATTTTCATTATCCTTAATATTCATTATACTTTTTCTTGGGTATCTGAGCTCTGTGATTACTTCTCCTGGTATCCTTTTGTTAAGTGAGAAAGAATTTCAGCTTTATACCTTGTGTGCTATTGATCAAGAACCAAAATTACCAGTCTTGATTTTCCTCCCATTAATTGTACACAATCTTTTTGAGAAATATTTAGCTTTGTTTGTTTGTTTGTTTTTTGTTTCAGTTGCGGTTTCACTCTGTTGCCCAGGCTAGAGTGCAGTGGCAAGACCATGGCTCATCGCAGATTTGACTTCCTGGGCTCAGGTGATTCTTCTGCCTCAGTCTCCTAAGTAGTTGGGACTGCAGGCATGTGCCACCATGCAATAATTAAAAAAATTTTTTTTTGTGAAGGCAGGGTTTCATTGCATAGGCTGGTCTTGAACTTCTAGACTCAGGCAATCCTCCCTCCTCGATCTCCCAAAATATGGGGATTACATGTAGGCATGAGCTACCACATTCAGCCTCCTTTTGGGCAATCTTAGGCAAATATTTGACTTTACATCTAATCTGTGCATTATAGATTCTTTTATACATCCAACTTTTATATACACATACAAAAGTAAATAAAGTATTCCCAAAATATAATGAGGTATCTAAATCTTAGATCAGAAAATTATGTCTGAACCCTCCACAACTTGATGGCAGAGGTATCAGAAGATAGGCCTGAAAATCAGAGACCTAGACTGACCATACTGAATTTCAGCACAGAGATCCCAACTCAACACAACTGGTAGCAGGGCAGACAAAACAGGCAAGAGTAGCAGACATAGGATTGAGGGTTGAGGAGTCCATCTACTTACAAAGGTTCTCTTAGAACTGTCACAATAAGAAAAAAAAACATTCTGTATTCCCTTAAGTGATAAAAATACCTCAAATGTTTTACTGATTGTTGTGGCCCTGTAAAAGTTACTTAATCTTTTCTGAATCTCTGTTTCCTCTCCTACGTCATATTTATACTTGGTTCTTGCTCTCTATAAGCAGGAGATATAGTGAAGATATTTTTTATTTTTTTGAGTTGGAGTCTCACTCTGTCACCCAGTCTGGAGTGCAGTGGCCACTTCCAGCCACTGCAGCCTCGACCTGCTGTGCTCCAGCGATCCTTGCACCTCAGCCTTCCAAGTAGCTGGAGCTACAGGTGCACACTACCATGCCCAGATGATTTTTGATTTATTGTAGAGATGAGGTCTCACCAAGTTGCCCAGGTGGATCTTGAACACGCAGGCTCAGGCAATCCACTCACCTTGGCCTCCCAAAGCGTGGGACTACAGGCTGAGCCACCACAATAACTATCATTAATCAAAGAATATACTGTTAAAGGATTAAATGTGACACAATTGCAATGAAAACATATTTAGTAACCAAATACAGGCAGTGGCTAGGCCAGGCTGGAAAGACAGGGGGCAAAAAGTACAAGTGAGCAAGCAATTTCCCTCCTCTTGGCTTCGTACTTTCCCTGCCGCACTGAGTTTTTGATAAGGGAGGGTGGAGAGAAAACAGAAAAACAGGAACCTACAGGTAATGCAACTGGATACCTGAAGTTTAAGATTGAGGGTCCTCTCTTGCTCTTCCATTAACTGAATCCTCTCCCTCTCCATCTTCTCAGTCAGTTGTTTCACATGACCCTGTTCTGTCATCTGCTCATTCTGTTTTTGCATATCCTCAGCCCTGTCTGCTGTAGCCTGTGCAAACTGAGCTTTTGAACATTCCACTGTGGAGGAAAAGGAAGAAGAAAGATTTATGTTGGGTTATCTTGTTGCTTCATTTTTCTTTGCAACTTGCCTGTTATTGTTACTATTGACCAGGGGTCCTCAAACTACCGCCTGTGGGCCACATGCGGCCTGCCGAGGACATTTATCTGGCCCGGCCCACCGTGTGTTTTTGTCACCACTGCCTGTCCTGCCTAGCATCCGACTCGTCTGGCCCGCAGTGTGCATGTGTGGAATGTGCATTGCACTCTCTGACTCCCCTCTTTCTCTCTGTCTCTCAACTCCTCCTCTCAGTCTCTGGTGTGATCTGACGAGTCACGAGCTTGCCTGTGCAGAGCCTGCTGCTGCCTGAGGACCGAGGTAAGAACAAGTTAGGATTTTTTTTTTGAAGTTAGGAGGTCTATTTTTTTTTTTTTTAATTTTGCAGTTAGTAGGGCCCTTTTTTGTGGTTAAGGGGGGGGCCTTTTTTTCCTGAAGTTAGAAGGTCTATTTTTTTTTGCAGATAGGGGGCACCTTTTTTTTTGAGATTAGGAGAGCCTTTTTTTGAAGTTAGGAGAGCCTTTTTTTTTTTGAAGTTAGGAGAGCCTTTTTTTTTTAAATTGGCTAGTTGGTTGGGGGTGATTTCTAGGGGGGTTGCATCACAGTGATAACGCAAATAGTCAGCACTCAGTGTCTGTGAACAGACTTTTTCCAGAATGAAACATCTGAAATCTCCAACCAGATCTAGACTAATTGATGCACACTTGCATCACTTGTTACAACTAGCAGTGACAAATATGGAACCGGACATTGACCATCTCATTAGCCAAAGGCAGGCCCATAGTTCCCATTGAAATACTGGTAAGTTTGTTGATTTAACTTTACTTGTTCTTAATTTTAAATATTGTATTTGTTCTCGTTTTGTTTTTTCACTTCAAAATAAGATATGTGCAGTGTGCATAGGAATTTGTTCATAGTTTTTTTTTTAAACTATAGTCTGCCCCTCCAACGGTCTGAGGGACAGTGAACTGGCCCCCTGTTTTAAAAGTTTGAGGACCCCTGTTGTTGACTGTATATGCCCTACTGAGCCATACATGACTTCAGTAACAAAGGTGCATCTTTGCTCTTCTTGCTCTAGTTTAAAAGTCTCAGGATTATCCAGTCAAATTACTTAATGTTTTTTTAAATTATTATTTGGAGTCTCTCTCTGCTGCCCAGGCTGGAGTGCAATGGCAAGCTCATGGCCACCACAGCCTCAGCCTGCTGAGCTCAGGTGATACTTCTGCCTCAGCCTTCCAAGTAGCTGGAACTGCAGGCATGTGCCACCATGACCAGTTAACTTTTTGATTTGTTGTAGAGCTGAATTCTTGCCAAATTGCCTAGTCTGTGCTTGAACCTGTGGGTCATTCTCCCACAGAGAATTCTCCCAAGTGCTGGGATTAGAGGCGTGAGCCATCGCACCTAGCCTTATTTAATTTTTTAAGTGCTTTAAAGGCTTTTTAATCTCATGATTCATTCCTCACCTTCAATTTCCTTTTTTTTTTCTGAGAGAGTCTGATCTGTCTGTAGAATTGTGTCAGTCACAGACTCTTTGGTCTTCAAGTATTTCTGCTAAATCTCTTCAGCCTTAGGACCCAGAGAACAGTGCTAGCAGGAGGAAATGGCCGTAAACACTTGATCCTTGTCTTCTGCCCATCATTTTTTCCTCTGGAAATGTCTCCTTTCGATGCTGATGTGTCTATTTGTCACAAATCCTTGTCACTGGGGCAGACACATGCTGCAGGTTTCCCATCCGAGCACCCCATTTAGCAGAGTTCTTTCCAAAATAGATGTTAATATTGAAAAAAGAGTTTATCTATCTGTTTTAGATAGAAGGCTTTAAGTTTAAAACTGTTAACTGTAGTCCCATATGGGGTGAGTTTGCTGGAGAATAAAATCATCACTGAGAATGTACATCAGAGTGATGGAAATGGAGGGCTTTGGGAAGGAGGAAACTACATGAGGAACAACAAGCAGTGAGAGAAATCATGACATTATTTAAATCCTGGATATAGCAGTCTTTTAAAACCATTTTGAAGACTAAACGGATGGACTATCTTTTCTGTTTAAGTAGCCATCATTGGACTTCTGTCTCAGGCAACACAGAATATCCAGTTATAATAGTGAATGACAATAACAACTTGGTGGCCAATAGATAATTCAATTTATGACTCAGTTGTTAATTGTCTGCGCTCACTTTGACAAACAACTAGAATATGTCTGGAATACAGGCTCCCTGTCCATGTTATTGAATGAAAGCATGAATGTTATGCAGACAATAATGCAATTCTATGTGTAGTTACACTTGGTCACATGAGGGTTTCAAGGAGGCATTCAGCAGTTTCCATAATCAAATGATAAATTTTGGTTACCTGTATCTCCTTCCTCTCTTCCTGATGGTATTTTTTCTTTTTTCTTTTTTTTTTTGAGTTGGAGTCTCACTCTGTCACCCAGACTGGAGTGCAGTGGTCGCTCCAGGCCACCGCAGCCTCGACCTGCTGGGCTCCGGCGATCCTTCCGCCTCAGCCTTCCAAGTAGCCGGAATTACAGGCATGCGCTACCACGCCCGGCTGATTTTTTGATTTATTGTAGAGATGAGGTCTTGCTGCCCAGGCGGGTTTCAAACCCACGGGCTCAGGCAATCCACTCACCTCAGCCTCCCAAAGGCGCGGGATTACAGGCTGAGCCACCGAGCCCGGTCCTGATGGTATTTTTTCATCAGGTCTTGTACTTTCTGAATAAAGAGTTGATAGCCTCTTGGCTTAGAATAAATCCCCTCCTTCACTTCTTCTAGAGGATTAAAAATTTCCTGAAGTAAAGTCAAGCAATGAACTGATGATGCTTTTTCATTCTGTTTACAAAAGGCATCTCATTTTTTATCTAGCTGGGCTTTTAATATAGAAATAGAAAGTCAAAAGAATAATAGGGCAAGGATGCTAGCTTGACTTCAGAATTTCTGGAAAGATTTCTCAAGAAAAAAAGAACCAACAACCCCTAGAAAATCTGACAGGCAACTCAGGTGTCAGGACCATATTCTTTCTCCTGACCTGAGCTTTCTGGTGAAGTAGGCTTCTCCTAAGAGCTGAAGTTCAGAATAGAGACTGGTAGCTTTATGACAACCTTTAGAGCTAAACTTTGCTTTGTCAGTTTGGGATAATGATTGTTTTTTCAGATTGGGATAATGAATAAATATGACTTAATATAACCCTGCTTAAGATAACTAGGATTAAAATTATCCTTACTTTTGCCTGGAATATGAAATATGATAAGAAACTGTATGCAATTTGGTTAGAAGCTCTAGTGTTCAGTTATACACATTGAAGGCTGTCTATCATGAGAGAAAAATGTTTAAAACTTTGAGTCTACAATAATAAATTTGGCTCTTCTGGTTAATATGATTATAAATATGCAGTTATCACCATTTTAAAAGCCATACTCTATTAAAGTACATACTCAATTCATCTTCTGATACTACTTTGCCTTCTACAACGAATCCTTATACATAGAAAGAAAAATTACTGCTAATTCCTTTTGAAATAGATCATCTACATCTTTGAAAGAACTCCCAATGAAGACTTCAATAGCCTCTTTCTCACCTGCCTCGTGAAGGTCCAGCAGCTTATGGAGGGTCTCTGAGGGCAGCTGAACTTTCTGGGTTATCTGCAGGTCATAGTGGGCAATAGCCTTTTGCATGGTTGGCCAAGATCTCTATTTGGATCAAGGCTGGGAAGGTGTTCTCCATGCAAGGCAGATCCCCACTGCTGATGGCATTGACATAGGTCTGCGCCAGGTATCCTAGACGTACACATAGGAACAAATAATTATGTTTTTGTAGGTGGAGTGAGGAATAATCTCTATTCTGTGTGATTCTGAGCATGTCAATTCCCACCTATTTGTCTCACATCATCAATGTCCTCAGTATCACCTGGAAGCTTGCTAGACAAATGGATTCTCAGTCCCCGTCCCAGATCTGCTGAATCAGACCCTCTTATTTGGCAAGATTTCCTGGTGATATGTATGCACACCAATGCTTGAGAATTCCTAGGTTTGTAATAATTTTAACACCAAGCTCCATTACAATAGGAAACATGCCTGTTTCATTTATGTCTGTATCATGAGTCCTGTCTACAGTAAGCATTTGAACAATATTTATAGAGCAACTGAAATTATACCACTCAAAAGGAATTCTTTCATTTGGGTTATTCTAGCTTAGTATTAGTAAGGGAACTTTCTACAATCATAGAAATGCTCTCTCTATGTTCTCGCCCAAGTATGGTAGCCACTAGCCACTTATAGATATGAGTTCTTGAAATATAGGCATGTGATCTGACTTTTTGTTTTTATTTTAGTCAATTTATATTTAAGTTAAGATAGCCACACTTGTCCAAATGCTACCATCTTGGCAAGTCCAACTCATTAGGGAATTTTTAAGCAGTAGGGTTTTTTTCCTTTGGCCTTTTCTGTCTTTTCTCACCAAGCAATTTGACTAGCAAAATCTGTTAGAAATGTTGCCATCTAGGATTAAAATGAATAATGGCAGTAAATTTGCAGTTTTCTTTTCTTTTTTTTTTTCGAGTTGGAGTCTCACTCTGTCACCTAGGTTGGAGTGCGGTGGAACACTCAAGGCCACTGCAGTCTCCAACCCGCTGGGCTTAGGCAATCCTTCTGCTTCAATCTTCCAAGTAGCTGGAACCACAGGTGCGCATGACCACACCCAACTAATTTTTTGATTTATTGTAAAGATGAGGTCTCACCTAGTTGCCCAGGCTGGTATCGAAACCATGGGCTCAGGAAATCTCACCTAGGCCACCCAAAGTGCTGGGATTATAGGCGTGAACCACTGCGTCTGGCCTAAATTTGCAGTTTCCAAAGTTGAAACTAGATGGATGTTATTTCATGCTCGTTTAGTCTTAGCAATGGATGAAGTACTAGAAATGGGACCATTGACCTTGTGCCTCCTGGAAGAGTTTTAGTTAGAGGATTGCTAAAGATGTAAGAACAGAATTCTGCAACTTGTACAAATTTGGAGTTTAGCTGGTCGTCATGTATTGTCTCAAGCTGGGCAAGCTTCTTCTGGTGATTGGTCTGGTCAAAGACAAAGCATTTCTTCTTTAGGAGAAACTTCCAGATTCAAGGCAGATTAAAATGTCTGTTTTTTTGACTGGTGCCTGGAGAAACCTAAACAAGGCGTTTGTCTAATATAAAGGTTTGAAGATTTTTTTTCTGTAAAAAGTTAAATAGCAAATATTTTAGGCTTTGCAGGCCAGCTGGCTAGCTGAATACTTTTTCAGGTCTGTAATTGGAGCATAAAGACAGCCATAAACAATATGTAAATGAACGAACACAGCATTATTCCAACAGATCTTTATTTACAAAGATAGATGGCAGGCAGGACTGCCATTATTTGTCTGTGTGCTATAGTTTGGCAAGACTTGAACTTGTACATTGTTCATGCTTTAATCTATTTTCTTCAAATAAATATCCATTTCACTCCATATTCTATCACCAAATGTAGAATCACACATCTTAAGTAGGGAAATAAAACTAACATAATCATAGCATTAAAAAAAAGATGAACAGAAAGACTGTCCTAGAACAAGGAAGAATTTAATTTACAATTACATCTATTAATTAAGATATTAAATATGCAATAATCCCTAAAGATAGTCAGCAGGAAGAAATAGAAAGTTCAAAATGTAAAAACGTTATAAATAGTGAACCAAGAAATGATAAATTCTAGTGTTTTTTCATTCCCATTTACCAGTTGCAAGTCTTTGTTACCTTGCTTTATTTAGCTTCAGTTAATTTTGTAGATACTCATCTGCTGCAATGTGTTGTCCATCTGCCTCTAAGTCCAGGGAGAAATCTCTGAGTGTCCACACAAAGTCTGAGAAGAAGCTCACAAAGTCACCCTCATTTGCATCAGGTGAGGATTTTGCTCTGATCCCACCTATCAGCTCTGCATGTAACTGAGTGTTAATTAAGGAAAAGTGACAAAATGAACAGGGCCATCCCTTATTACTGCTACACACTCCGAAACCTTCATTTTGCCTTTTTCTTCACCTAAGTGTCTCCAAAGTAGATATATGGAATCTTCCTCCTATACTTGATTTATTTTTTATGTTTCCTCCTTCTGATTCATCATGATTCAGTTAGGAAGGTGGTTGATGAATACAGGCGCCCCATATGAACTTGCTGCTGTTCTAGACCCCAGACAGATATCGCAGCTGGTTCATGGCCTGCTGGTTGATGACTCCCATGACTACTGTACATGAAGGTGCTGCTCAGGAGAATGACCAATATGGGGAGCAGATTGATGTGGGGGGCAGATGAGCACTGTCACTATAGCAGGCCTTGAGTAAAGAGCCCAAGCGAAGGCAAGGTCTTGCTTGGTAGTTCTGCATCCTAGCCAAAGGTAAGGGGTGCAGCCTTCTACACGAAACAGTGTCTCAGATGCCCACACATCTGAGAACACATTATACAGATAAAGCCTTAGCTACAACAAGATAATCGTGGAACCACTCGCCTTTAGGTAGCAACAAAATGCCGTTATGGCTCCCTCACAGACCTTGAATCCTTTCCAACTTCCTTTGTGCTTGATTATGAAATAAACATGCTGAGTTAGTTCGGGGTCACTTCTCCTCCATCAGAGGAAAGTGTCCCCCCTGACCCCAACTTTTCTTTATGTCTTTGTTGTCTGTGTCTTTCTTAATCTCTCACCACTCTCTCTCGGGACCCTCAAGGCAGCCATGGGGGCATGGCAGACCAAGGCAAAGATCCAGGTGTCATAGTGGTTGTTACTCTGCAAGTGAGAACATATTTGGGTCAGGAATATGTTTCATTCTCATAGTCCTTTCCAGATCAACAGCACTAAAAGTATGCTCATATATTAAATTACGACAATCAGTGAGAGCGGTCATGACGTTAAAGTCATATAAAAGGGACCCAAATCTAAGCAAAAACGACTGTCAGTAGGATGTGGACTTTGAATGGTTTTTTTTTTCCCACTAGATCCTTTTATGAGCATTGGCAGATGATTACAAAATAAAGAGTGAAGGTTGGTGGGCATTCTAAGGCCTTAAATGCAATTTAAATTTAAATATTTTTCTTCTTTTTTATAGCAAAGTTTACTTACATAAGATCAATAGTTCATATTTTTTTATTGAGCAATTATTATAAACCTAACACATTATTGATCTAATTATATAGTCAAAACAATTAACATAAGACAAATAGAAATCTATGAATCCATTTTACACACCAGTATGCCGAGGTTAAAAGATGAGTAATAATTTGCTAAATCCACTGAATTAGTGGCAGAGTATAAATTTAAATACAAAACCATGAGACTTCAGTACCCAAATCTTTACTAAAGTTCTCCGTAGGATAAGACTCATGATGTTGGGTTTATTTCTTCTAACTTTACATATCTGGGTTAACTTGCATAGCTTAAAGCCTGTTATTAATAGTTAGAATACTGTCTATCAACCACCATACTCTCTGAGAGGATTCTGTCTTAGGAATATTTTCCTAGCCTCAATTTCTAAACTTGGTCTCATGACATGTAAACAGACATGAAAAGACATGTTTTCATCAAATGTGAGCTCTTACTTATGAAAAAAATTGGTAGGTATTCTTCGTATGACAGAGTCAATTTCCTGGGCTGTTATTGGTCTATTTAGTGTCTCAATGTGTTCTTGTTTTAACCTGGGGAAGTTGTGTGATGTCAGAAAGTCCTCCATTTCATCTAGGTTATCAAGTTTGTTCCCATATAGGTGTACATAGTAATCTCTGATAATCCTTTGTGTTTCTTCAGGGTCGGTTGTGATTTGATCTTTTGCATTTCAAATTGTGTTTATTTGGGTTTTTCTTTCTTTTTTTCATCATTCTGGCTAGAGGCCCATAAATCTTGTTAATTCTTTCAAAGAACCAGCTTGTTGTTTTGTTGATTTTTTTAAATAATATTTTTGTCTTCTGTGTCCAGTATTTGGGCTTTTATTTTTGTGATTTGGATTCTTCTGCTAAAGTTGGTGTTTTAGTGGTCTTCTCTTTCCAGCTCCCTTAGGTGACTTATTAGGCTCTCCATTTGTGATCTTTCCATTTTCTTGATGTGTGCTTGTAGAGATATAAATTCCCCTCTGTGAACTGATTTTATGGCATCCTAGAAGTTTAGGTAAGATGTTTCTTCATTTTCATTTGTTTCCAGGAATCTTTCAATTTCTTCTCTGATTTCAGTGTTGACCCATTTGTTGTTCAGCATCATGCTGTTTAATGTCCATATCTTTGTGGGCTTTGGAAAAGAATTGTTGGTTTTGATATTTATTTTTATTCCACTGTGTTCTGAGAATGTGCATGGCAGAGTTTCAACCTTATGGAACTTGTTTATGCTTGATTTATGGCCAAGGATGAGATCGATCGTGGAGTATGTTCCATGTGGTGATGAGTAGAATGTATATTCTGTGGTTGTTGGGTGGAGTAATCTGTAAGTATCTACTAAGTCCATTTGGTCAAGTGTCAAGTTGAGGTTCTGGATCTCCTTGTTGATTTTTTACCTCGATGATCTATCTAGGGCTGTCAGTGGGATATTCAAGTTCCTGCTAAATAGTGTTAGAGTCAATATCTTTTTTTTATTTAGTAGTTTCTTTATTAATGCTGGTGCTCCTGTGTTGGGTGCATATATGTTTAGGATGGCTATTTCCTGCTGATAGAATGAACCTTTTATCATTATGTAGTGTCCTTTTGTATCTTTTTAAATTTTTGATAGCTTAAAGTTTGTGTTGTCTGATATTAAGATTGCAACTCCTGCCTTTTTTGTGATCCATTTGCCTGGAAACTCATTTCCCATCCTTTGATTTTGAGTCTGTGTGAGTCCTTTGTAGTGAGATGAGTCTACTGAATGCAGCAAATAATGGGGTCATGGTTTCTTATCCAGTCCGCCATTCTGTGTCTTTTCAGTGGTGCATTTAATTCATTCACATTCAGGCTGATTATTGGAATGTGAATGCTTATCCCTGTCATAAGGTTCTTAAAAAGTTTTTTCTTTGAGTGCTTCTTTTCTTTTGGCTTTGGGGTTTGTGTATATGTGTGTTTTCAAGTTTCTTGTTGCTGTATATTCTCTGTTGATTCTGTGCTCTGCTGTTCTCTTGGGAAGTGTGTAGTGATTCTCTTTTTTTCTTTCTTTGGTGCTTAATACCTTTTAAAGTGTCTCCTGTAAAGCTGGTATGGAAGCTACATAATCTCTTAGGGATTGTATGTCTAGGAAGGATTTTAATTCTCCATCACTGATGAAGTTGTGCTTGGCTGGATAGGAAATTCTTGGTTTAAATTGCTTATCTTTGAGGAATTTGAATATAGGACTCCAATTCCTTCTTGCTTGTAGTGTTTCTGCTGATAGGTCTGCTGCTATTCTGATTGGTTTTCCCTGGTAGGTAGTCTGGCCATTCTTTCTTGCTGCTTTTAGGATTTTTTCTTTTGTGCCTACTTTGTTTAGGCAAATTACTATGTGTCTCGGGTTTGGTCTTCTCATTTGATGTCTTGATGGGGTTCTCTGTATCTCTTGTGCTTGGCTGGTCACATCTCTGGTGAGATGGGGAATGTTTTCTTGGATTACCTCCTGGAATACTTGTTCCAAGTTATTATCATTTTCCCTTTCTTCTTCTGGGATACCAATCAAGTATAGTTTTGGCCTTTTGATGTAATCACACATCTCTTGTAGACTTTGTGCCTTCTTTTGGAGTCTTTTTTCTATGTTTTTCACTGATTAAGTTAATTCCATGTTCTTGTGTTCAAGTTCTGAGATTCTTTCTTCAGCTAGATTGATTCTGCTTTCCATACTTGTCATCTTGTTATTTATTTCCTGGATGAAGTTTTTTATCACCAGAATCTCTGTTACAAGTTCTTTCAGTGTTGCCTCTTGTCTTTCTTGAGTCTTTTCACTCTTTCCAACCATTCCCTGATCCCTTTCATATTCTGGGGCCAGTTGTTGGTGACTTCCATTGTTTGCAAACCAAGGTCTGATTTCTCAGGAGCTTTGTCTATGGTAGACTTGGAATTGCCTGAGGTCTTTCATTGACTTTTCCTCAATTGTGACAGATATCTTTTTTTTTTCCTTTTCAGTTCTGTTATTCAGTGTCAGTGGAAGAAGCTTTCCCTTCTGATGTTTGCTCCGTCCTCTATTCTTCCCTGATCAGGGCTGTGGATTTGTTCTATTTTGAAATAGGATGGTGTATGGGAAGCTCACATCACACTGATACCCAAACAGGGTAAAAATCCAACAAAGAAAGAGAACTACAGGCCAATATCCCTTATGAACATGGATGCAAAAATGCTCAATAAGATTCTAGCAAATCGGATCCAAAAACATATCTCAAAAATCATCCTCCAAGACCAAATAAGCTTCATCCCCAGGATGAAAGACTGGTTCAACATTCACAAGACCATAAATGTCATTAAATACATCAACAGATGTAAAAACAAGAACCACATGATTATCTCATTAGATGCAGAAAAAGCTTTTGATGAAATCCAGCATCTCTTCTTGATAAAAACCCTCAAACACCTAGGTATAGAAGGCACATACATCCAAATAGTAAACGCCATCTACGACAAACCCACAGCAAACATATTGCTAAATGGACAGAAACTAGAAACATTTTCCCTGAAAACTGGAACAAGGCAAGGCTACCACTCTCATCCTTCTTCTTCAATATCGTGTTGAAAGTCCTAGCTCGAGCAATTAGACAAGAGAAGGACATCAGGGGTATCCAAATAGGAAAAGAGGAAGTCAAGTTATCCCTCTTTGCTGATGATATAATACTATACCTTGACAATTCAAGAGAATCTGTCAAAAACCTGCTGGCACTGATAAAAGACTTTGGCAAAGTCTCAGTTCATAAAATAAATGTGCAAAAGATAGTTACATTCCTATACACCAACAACAAGCAGGCAGAGACCCAAATAAAAAGCACAATCTCATTCACAATAGCCACTAAAATTGAAATACCTCGGCATCTTCCTAACCAGAGAAATGAAAGACCTTTACAATGAGAATTGCAAAACACTACTCAAAGGAATTCAAGAAGACACAAACAAATGGAAAAGTATTCCATGCTCATGGATAGGAAGAATCAATATTGTTAAGATGTCCACCCTCCCAAAGGCAATCTACAGATTCAATGCAATGCCCATTAAGTTACCAACATCATTCTTCTCAGACCTGGAAATGACAATACAGAAATTTATATGGAAACATAAACGACCATGAATAGCCAAAACAATGCTTAGCAAAAGAAGCAAAGCAGAAGGTACCACACTACCAGATTTCAAACTTTACTATAAGGCTAAAGTAATCAAAACAGCCTGTTATTGGTACAAGAACAGGCATATAGACCAATGGAACAGGATAGAGATTCCAGAAGCAAAGCCTCAATTCCTCAACCAACTCATCTTTGCCAAAGCCTCCAACAACAACCACTGGGGAGAGGAGAACCTATTCAGTAAATAGTACTGGGAAAACTGGCTGACCACATGCAGTAGATTGAAAGAAGACCCCTACCTATCACCATACACAAAAATTAACTCTAAATGGATCAAAGACCTTAACGTAAAACCTCAAACTGTAAGAATCTTAGAAAATTCAGGAGACACCCTTATGGAAGTTGGAAATGGCAACCGATTTCTGATCAAAACCTGAAGTGCCCAGGGCATAAGAGATAAGATAGACAAGTGGGGTCTCATTAAACTGACAAGTTTTTGCAAAGCAGAAGAAACCATCAAGTGAGCAGGGAGACAGCCCACAGAATGGGAAAAAATATTTGCCAACTGTATATCTGGCAAAGGCTTAACATCTAGGATTGACAAGGAACTCAAACTCACTGAAAGGAAAAAAACAAACAACTCCTTTAAAAAGTGGGTAAAAAACATGAATAGACACTTCTCAAAAGAAGATATACAGACAACCAACAGACATATGAAAAAGTGCTCAGCCTCACTCATCATCAGAGAAATGCAAATCAAAACCACATTGAGATACTGCCTAACTCCTGAAAGAATGGCCATCATTAATAAAACAAACATCAACAGATGCTGGCAAGGATTTGGAGAAAAAGGAACACTTCTATAAGCTGGTGGGAATGCAGACTAGTGCAACCTCTTTGGAGGACAGTGTGGTGATTTCTGAAAGAACTAGAAATTGATATTCCACATGACCCAGCAATTCCCCTATTGGAAGTATACCCAGAGGAACTCAATCATTTTATAAAAAAGATACCTGCACATGTATGTTTGCTGCAACTCTATTCACAATAGCAAAAACATGGAACCAACCGTGTTGTCCATCGGAGCTGGATTGGATTAAAAAAAATGTGGTACATATACACAATGGAATATTATGCAGCCATAAAGAAGGACAAGTATATGGACTTTGCAGTAATTTGAATGAATTTGGAGTCGATCGTTCTCAGTAATTTATCACAGAAACAAAGAACTCATATGTTCTCACCCATAAGATGACCTTGAACAATTATAATGTATGAGAAAGCGATTTCCAGTAGTGGAAAACTATCAGGGGAAGGGAGGGGTGGTGGGACTGACAGTAGAGGGAAACTGCTAGGGGAGGGAGGGGCATACCACATCAACAAGAGCACCTGCATGATCAGTGTTTGTATACTTAACCCTGAATTGTACCCCACATCTTTATAATAAATAAATACATTTTAAAAGAAGAAAAAAATTAAACTGCATAAAATATTCAGAGATGAGGGACTATTGTAAAAGTGAATCTTTTACTCTTACCATCTCTAAATCTTCCAGTCTCTCATGTTGAGCAGAACTAGGATGTGGTCTGGCTTCTGGGGATAAGGCACACACCACATGCAGATTTCTTTGGTTTGAGGCTGCACCATGGAACCCAGAGAGAAGCCTGAGAAGGAAAGAGGGGATGAGATGGGGTGGAGATTTCATAGGATGCCATTTCAGTACTTGAGGTAAAAGACAGTACAATTAAGGTTAAGAGAGATAACTGAAACCATAATCGGCATTGGTCTTATAATCAGAGAAATAGAAACATTTGAACATTCCATATATGAAATAATTCAAAACTTCTCATGATAAAACACAATTAACATACAAGAGGAGACTTCATGTTTTTTTATGTCTAATTTCCTAAAACAATAGACAAACAATGGAGTTGGTTATCTTTTTAGAAATACAGTGAGTGGGGAAAGGGTGTGTATTACAGGCTAAAAAGAGGCCATTTGGATTATATTAAAACAGTCATTCAGAAAAGACTTAGCAATTTGTATTAAGCTAAGTTGAGCTAAACATAGAAGCAGTTGGAATTTAAAAGTAAACATTTTTCTTGTTACCACTTCACTGTCCTTGGATCTAGTAACTGTTGCTGATACTGAAGGGAACACAACCATCTTCATTGAGGCCCCTGACAAGCAGGAGACACACACAAAAGACTGCACGTCCCCAGAAGTGCCTCCGCCAGACCTAGACAAGAAATGGGCTCTATTGAAACTTTCTAGCACCCAGAAATGTATCTGTTCCCTTAGTCTATAAATGGTAACTGCTTTCTTCCATGTCTTTGTATTAATTGTATGTATAATGATTAATCAAGTCTTGTGAACCAGAACTCCCAGAATAAGCAAAAACTGTAGCCGACTTAAAGTATGTAGACCAAATTGTTCAAGGCATCTGTGCTTCTGGCCTTGATGTATTGTTGTTAGTTTACCACGAATGGCCAGCAGCCCACCACCTAGAGTCATGAGATACCAGTGCCTAGTGATGTCAAGACAAAGGACTTGCATGGCTTCTGTTATCCACAACCAAAAGTGCAACTCTGGACATTCTTCTTAGCCCAAACTCCCTTTCAAGATTCTCAAATATATCCAGTTCCCCTGCCTTCAATGTCATGCTTGCCTTTCTGTCTGTGGAAAGTGGAAAATAAACTTTACTTCTCTCTCCTTTGCAAGTCTTTGCATATTTCCCAAGGCATCAGCCCACCCTTTCAGTATGCTTTACACTCATAACACCCAGCCCCTGGCACTTAATGCCCAGTATGCAGTCAGGAGGGAGCTCTGTGTGTTGCACATGTGTTCCAGGCTCAGTGTTGACCACTTTACAGGATTATACTACTTAATTATCATAACAAATATTTTCTCATTTTATTTTATTTTATTTATTTTATTTTTGTATAGAGTACAGTGTCATTTTGTAATATGGATATATTGAGTAGTGGTGAAGTCTGGGCTTTTACTGTAACCACCATCTGAATAATGAACATTGTATATATCAAGTAATTTTTCATCCCTTATCCTTTTCCAATCCTCCTGTGCCTTTGAGCCTCTAGGATCTGTTATTACACTCTCTACATCCATGAGTACACATTATCTAGGTCTTACAATGAAGAAATGTGGTATTTGGCTTTCTGTGTCTGAGTTATTTAAATAATGGTCTCCAGTTCCTTCTGTGTTGCTGTAAAAGAATAATTGCTTCTTTTTAATGATTGAATAGTGTTCTATTATTTATGCAGATATATCACATTTTCTTTCTCAAACACCTATTGATAGACACTTGATTGCACACCTTTCCTATTAAGAATAGTGCTATGAAAAATATACAAGTGCAGGTATCTTTTTGGTTTAGTTGTTCATTTACCTTTGGATAAACATCCAGTAGTGGATTACTAAATAGATCGAATACTAGATCTATTTTCAGTTTTTTGAGAAATCTCCATATTGCTCTCCATACAGGTTGCACTGATTTACATTTTCACCAACAGGTGTATGAACATTACTTTTACATACGTTCTTGCCAATTTCTGTTATTTTTTTAATTATTTAATAATAGCCATTCTGACTGGTGTGAAACAATATCTTGTGGTTTTAAAATTGCATTTGCCTAGTTATTCATGATACTGATTATTTTTTGGGTATGCTTATTGGCCATTTATATGTTTTCTTTTGAAACATATCTGTTCATATCCTTTGCCCACATTTTAATGAGGACATTGTGATTATTTTATATTTTTGATTTTTCTATTAAGTTGTTTGAGTATCTTGTAAATTCTTAATATCAAGTCCCTATAGAATTCATATTTTTAAATTTATATATACCCAAATTTAAAATTGTGTGTTATATGAAAATATAATACTGATATATTTTTATTTCTTACTCATATTTTATAAAATAACTCTTATTTTATTTTACTTATTTTTCTTTTAGAAATGGAATGTTGCTCTGTCACCCAGGCTGGAGTGCAGTAGTGCAATTATAGCTCCCTGTATCTTTAAAATCCTGCACAATATTGATTCTCACCTCAGCCTCCCAAGTAGCTGGGACTACAGACACGCACCCCAATGCCTGGCTACCAAAAAAATTAGAGATAGGATCTTTCTGTGTTGCCCATGCTGGGCTCAAAGTTCTGGCCTCAAGCAATTCTTCTGTCTCAGACTCCCAAGTCACTGGGTTTGCAGGTGTAAGTAACTGCGGCTAGCTTATTATGAAATTTTATTCAAACTTTTTCTATCCTTTCTTAATGTTTTAGCTTCATCATTTCTTAAGCTCATTTAACTTTTTTTTTCTGTGTATCATCCTTATTTTTATCAAAATTATTGGAACCATTGAAAGTCTCCACAAATTGTTCTAAAAGCATACATCAAACACTGAAACATCTATTCACAAAGATCTCCCACCCTTCTGGTTAAAAATAAGAGTCTGTGGCACTTAAGCCATAACCTTCTTCCTCCTTATCTACAATTCAGTTTGACAAAAGCTCCACTACTGGGGGCTATTGACAAAAGGTCGAATTCACCCTCCTCTGACATTCCGAGTATGGATAAGAAATTTCATCAGCAGGGGCAGGTCACCAGCATTTCTCATCCGCTCGAATACCAAGTTGTAGAGACTAAATTCCTGGTGAGTGTGACCAAAAATCAGGGCTCCCAACCTCCGTCATCGCCCACTCATAGAGGGCTGGCTCTAGCTTAGATATGGCAGACTGAGAATGCCTGTCCTGATCTCACTCACTCTGGTTTACTTGTAAGGTGGAGTTTCCACAAACAAAAAAGTTAGAAGCTTCCACCCCTGTTCAGTGAAAGGAGCAGTGGCTCAGAGAATTTTTACGGAGAGAGAGGCAGTCTATAAAATAAGAGAAGTCTGAAGTACTTTCCAAAGGAACTGTGTTTATCTTTAAAGTGCTATATGGGGTATTTCAACCCTAGATACCTGAAGAAAATGTGCTGTTAGCCATCTACTTTATAAGACATTGTAAAATACGGTTTTCAGGCCAAAAGCCTGTGGTCCCAGGTGGAAACATAAATCTCAATGGATCAACAAAGCATCAGTAAAGGAATTACGTAATTATAAAAGGCAGCATAAATGCTTATTTCTTCTCCTTTAAAATTATTATAAAAATGTATTATTTATATAATTGTATTGCAGGGCTTCTATCATATACAAATGTGATATACTTAACAAGACCAGCACAAACGAGGAATTTGGAGGCAAAGTTGTATTGGAATCAAGAAATGCAACCAAATTTGGCATGATGGCTCAGGTCTGTAATCCCAGCACTTTGAAAGGCTGAGGTGGAAGGACTTCTTGATCCTAGGGGTTCAAGACCAACCTGGGCAACATAGTGAAATTCCATTTCTATAGATAAAATAAATAAGTAAATAGAAAACATAAAAAATAAACAAAGAGAACAAAAAATTATAAGTAAAAAGGTTAACATAAATCATAATATATACCAGCTCCATACATTTATATTTTTAAAGTACAAAGCTTCTCTAAAAAGCATAAAATAATATAGTTTAATAATTATAACAATGTATTATTGAGTTTGTAGCGTATATAGATATAACATATATAAATGATAACACAAAAAGGAGAAAAGCCTACAGAGTTACTGCGTTTTTTTATTTTTTTTTGAGTTGCAGTCTCACTCTGTCGCCCCATCCCTATTGGGCTCAGGTGATCCTTCCACTGCAGCCTTCCATGTAGCTGGACCCACAGGCATATGCCAAGAGAAATCATGGGCATTTGATGTAATTATAGAGTCAATAACAATGTTTTTTTCTGGTGAGCAAATAAAGACACAAAACTTTACAACAATATAATGTTGAAACTGTGCCAAATTATTATTTCATCTGTGTGGCAATTTACTTTAAAACTTTTTAGAGTATCTTGGTCCATTGGGTCATTTATAACAAAATACTATAAATTATACGGTTTTTAAGTGTCTTTCTAGCTGAAATTTATTGCTCAG
Organism: Carlito syrichta; assembly: GCF_000164805.1. Lineage (NCBI taxonomy): Eukaryota > Metazoa > Chordata > Mammalia > Primates > Tarsiidae > Carlito > Carlito syrichta. Next base: position 188,666 of record NW_007259411.1, read on the forward strand.
TGTTTTGGAGGCTGGAAACTAGAAGATCAAGGCACTGGCAGATTTGTTGTCTGGTGAGGCCTAACTTTCTGGTTCATAGATGATGCCTTCTTGTACCGTCTTCATATGGAGGAAAAGGATAGCTATGGTCTCATCAGTTCCCTATAAGGATACTAATCTTAACAATGAAGACTTTTCTTCATATCATAATACTCCCTAAAGCATCACTTTCTAGCACCATCATACTGGGAGCTGGGTTTCAGCATATGAATGCTGAGGTGACGTAAACAAATATTCAGTACATTGTACAGTAAAAGCAGTGCACTCTGGGTGTTTAAAAGTTAACTCCAATTTAACCCTCTAGGGTGGTTAATGAGTATGTGAATTGTCCTATTCTGAAATGATCACCTTAAGAGTTGGCAATTTAGCACAGGAAGCATAGTTTTCTGCATTAAGAACAAAGCATTTATTAACTGACATAATGGTTGACAGAAATAGTGAAGTCATGCCGCTTAAAGTATGCAATTGTATAGCAGAAGTAAACAGGTACCAGTTCCCTTTTATGAACATAGCATGAAGTATGTCAGACCCAGGGACTTAAGCTGTTGCCTCTCACACTCACTTTACAGAGGATCCTGCCTGTGTTCGAATATCAAGGACAGGAAATCTCTCAGAGACCCTCACTGTGTCCAGTGAGGGTGATTTTTTGCTTCAGAGACAGGCACCTCCCCAGGATGCAGATACATTACTTAAATGTTCTTACTTCTTCCCTGTATTCAGTATATGCATATGTAACGTTATTTAATCTGAGACAGAGGGAGCTTCAGGAGACCATGAAGCACTGTCTCAGTTTTCTTGCTTCTTTAAGCAATTTCTAGTATTCCCTCAGAAAGATATACAATGCCCTATTTTTCACAAGTTGGCACCCCTAACAACTATCCAACACTGAAGAGTTTATTTAAGAAATAAATCCTGTGAGGGAACCTCAAGCTCAGTCTGCCAGATAAAAGGTGGCTCCAATGAGTCAGGCTATAACAAAGTGCAAGAAAGCACAGAGAGAATCTTAGAAATGGCAAAGCAGCTTATTCTCACTGTATGAAAATGCCATGTGCAACCTGGGATGTGTATTGTCTTCCTATAAACTTATTAGATGCTGGAAAAGGATCTGCTATATCTTCAATAGTTCACCAATCGTATGTTAATTTTCCAGTATGTAAGAAGGTTTCAGTCTGGAGTTTTACTTTTGAAGTATATAAAATTTATTTCAACAGATGACATCTTATGCCTGAACCTCAAAGCAGGTGGAGATTTCTTTTCTCTGCTTTTATTGTCTTCAGCCCATACGGAAAACTTTCTGGTATATAAACAGCCCTAATTTCGTGCCAATATTTTTCGACTGACTGGAGAATTTTCCATTGCTGGCTGTGTGTTGAGGAAATTTAATGGGAAAGCAGAGTTTTCTCCTGTTCCCTCATTGCACTTTCCTCGACCATCCAGATGTGCATGTTCAGAGCATTACTTTGAGTGACGCCAATGAGCATTTGGGGGCCGGATTAGCTGCAGGACTTCTCATTCCAGTGGTTTTTGTTTGAGAAAATGGGAAAGGAATAAGCATTGCTTCAAAACTCTGAGAAAATCAGAGCTGTGCTTGTAGGATTTTAGAGGAAAAGAAGAAATGAGTAATCACAGTGTTGTTATCTGTTGTCTTCATGGACAATGTGCATGTTTCACCCTGTCAGTTTGTAGGCAGCATTTTCAGTGAGATTTTGATCCTTACATAAAAAGCATGATTTTATTTCAGCAAGAGTAGCCTGAACTGACAGAAGAACTATGGTAGAAGTGAGAGGTTTGCGTGATTCTGGCACTTTTATTGATTTAAACATCACAATCCTGTAGGGATCAAATGGTAATGACTACACTCTTGGATAATCAACATGAGTAAGCAGCTTGAGGAACACAGAACTCATGGGTTGTTCAGCCCCTCAGAGAGGGTGGCAAACTCAGACACGTGTGCCTGCCCTTTACAATTCAGTGACCCTCTTCGGCATGTGCCTAAAATTATATTAAGAATCCTAGAGATCCGGGTAATCCAGTAAGGATATGGTAAATTGGTGCCCAGTTGGAGGTTGGCTCACTTATTTAAAATCAATCCACAACTGGGGTATGTGGTGAGTTTTATAATTGGAACTAAAGATAAAGTGATGAAGAACAAGCTCCTAAGATCAATAGGTGGTAGATAGAAGTGCATAGGCAGTTTTAATCTCACAGTTATATAAAGATTACTATGATTGGAGTGACAAAATAATATATGAGAACACAGACACAAGCACTTCATCCAGTCTTCATCAGGCAGTCTAGAAATAGAACACCTTAAGAAAAAGCAGAGTTTGCAAATAAATGAGATACGGTGAAGAAGCGGGATTGTTTTAAGAAGTCTGTGTTCTGTGTGCAAAGACCCACAGTCACAATAATATGTCCATTTTGAGGAATTACAAAGAGTTCACTTGAGCTATAAGTTCTTCAGAACTAGACAACTGAAAATATGTCCAGGATATCTGGAAAAAGACATATGAATTTCTACTGAAAAGCTGTGATCGAAACAAAAGTAGGATTCATGTCTCATGCCTGTCTAGTTTCCAGTTTTGATGAGCAAGCTTTTCTTGTTGGAGCTGACTTATGCTATTTCTAGTAGTGTTAATCAATTTTATCTTGTCATGAGAGCTTTCTTACCCATGTATTCGTTTATTTAAAATTTTAGCAATTGTATTCATGTTTGAACAAGAAATAAATCCACAGAAAATATCAAAGGCACAGAATACGTAATGTTAAATAAGTTATCCTCTCATTTCTCACATCAACTCTTCAGTTCTCTGCCTGATGTGGTCACCGATACTAGCATGTTTGGTAGTTTTCAAGAGGGAGATGATAAAATATATTTGCACATTTTCATTATTTTCTTAGTTCAGTGGTAGTATGAATCTTCTGAAAATTTATAGATCATGGACAATTTCTCAAATTCATACAAGTAGAGCTTCTTATTTCATTTTAGTGATTGTAGAATATTTTTATGGATCTCTCCAGATATTTGTATTTTCAGTATCTGACAAAGAAATTTTAAATTTGTTTCCAGGCTTTTGACATCACAGTAATCCTGTAGCATATATACTATTACATATGCAATTTTAAACTTGGGTAAATACATGTATAAGGTAAATACTTAAATGAAAAATTCCTTGATCAAAGGTATGTGTATTCAAATTTTTGACACATAACTCCAAGTTTTCATACTCTCACAAGCCCATATGAAACATGGTCAGTTTCCCTCAACACTTGTCAGTTCAATGTTCTGCCAAACTGCTGTTTTTTGCCCATCACAGAGGTGAAATAAAAAACTCAACCTCATGGTTTCATTTTACACAACTTTTATTATCAGTGAAATTACATATTTTTATTCTCATACTTCTACTTATCTAAGACTGTGTCTGTTGCTTTCTTCTCACTGATTTAGAAGAGTGCCCTATAAGTTAAATCATCTCTGCGACTACAATATGAATTGCAATGCTTTAGTTAAATCTTTTCTGGGAGTAATGTCATGCATTATCTTTTCAATTTGTCTCATATTTATTAATTCAATGAAAACTGAGTTTTCATTGTATGTCAGTCCCTGATAGTCTCTAATAATTTATTTTTAAATTTAAACATTTCTTGACTAAAACTAGCAAGATACATATACTTGTAAAATGAGGCACAGTGTTTTGCTATTAGCACAACAGAAGTATCATTGTAAAATTAGCATATCAGTAATTGTCATCTCACTTAAAATTTTCTTTGAGATGTTTACATGCCTTTTTAAACAGAAAATCCGTAACTCTTTCCACAAATGTTGTGAAAGTCATTTCAAATATCTTTGAAGGCAGTGAAGACTTTTCATTATTTTTTAATTCAATGCTTTTTAGCAGTCGATTTATCTCTTTATTTATCTTCTCAGATTTCTGTGGAAATCCTTCAGCACACAGTTGTTCTTGAACCTATTGCACAGGAATAGTCAGCCTTTAAAAATCTTCAATATTAAGAAACAGAGTTTAGTATTTAAAAATTTCCTCAGTTAAGCATATGTGTCTACTTCTGTGCCACCTTAGAGCTGATATGATCTGCAATATTTCCAGAACTTTTGACCCGTATAGTGGAGGCATCCAAGGTTGATACTATTGTGACGTTCCCTCTGCATCATCTCACTGGAGATAGGGAGCCATGCTCCAGCACAAAGAATGCCTTTTGGGAGAAATGCAGATTTAATTTTAACTAATTCTCAGGTCCACTGAGCTAGCAAGGCCACACTCCAAATAATGAGAATTGCTGACACTGTATAGAATAGTGTATCTCCTATTTCATATCAGACCAAATCTGATACTTTCAGTTTAGATGATCTATTTCATGTCTTTTGGATGATTGTGTCAAGAATCCCAAGGACGGGTGGACTAAAGTCTTATTAAATTTGGGCACAGTTAATGGAGGAGTCCAAGATATCCGATTAGATGCAGCAGGGTAAGCCTCTTCCAAAAAGAGAAATCAAAATAATGAGTACATTTTTACAAAGATAAGTGGTAAATTGAAACCATAATTTAAAAAATCTCCGAAGAAAACACAGTCTGTGGGGAAAGGGACAAGATGGTGATGGATCTGGTTAAAATATGAGAGTCTCTGCATGCGTGAGTGTGTAAAAGGACTTATGTGCATCCATTTGTTTGTGCATGTGGGTGAGCAAATGTCTAACTGAGGGGAGACATAGGACCAAGCACCTGGAGCCCCTCTTCAGAAATGACTGCAATTTGCCGCTGCTGTAAATTCGGCATCCACTGCTTGCAGAAGGATCCACCATCCCTGGGGGCATCTCTTAGGAAGGGCAGAAGAGATGAGCTGCCTCTCGACACCTGGCACTTGGCCCAAACTAAAACTTACGGCAACAGGCCAGGCACTGACAGCAGAGACTGTGGAGAAACATGGGGAGGAAATATGGAGCTGAGCCCCACTAGAGGAGAAAAGACGGACCACTGCCATTTTCTCTGTCTCAGGCCTGAACAGAGATCTGCTTTAATTCACCCAAATCTGAGAAGACTGCATCTTGAGACTGAGGGGTAATCTCTACACCCCTCTGAAGTCGACCATCATTTGCCCAGAGAGGATACTCCAAGTGCACAGTACCAGGGAGACAGACGCCCCGCCAAACACTGACACATACAATTGGAACGGAAGACCTAGCAGTAGACAAGTTGGGAGCTTTCCCTGGGAAGAACTGCTGGAGCAGTTACTGACTCCACCACCACAGTGCCAGGCTGAATACTGACAGTGAGGGCCATGGAGGAAACGCGGTGAGGGAGCCTGAGTCAAAGTCTCAAGGAAGTAATGGGGAGAGGCCACCTCAAGCCTGGAATGGGCTCCAGAGCCTTGCAACCAGTCCTGAGATCCAGAAACTGGTAACTGCTGGGGAGGGAGCTATTGACTCCACTTGTGATAGGAACAGCAGCTGGTGGAGAAACTGAGCAGATGCTCTAATGCCTGGGCAGAGAAGTGTTCCAGGGCAGCCTCTGCAGCACAGCAGGATTACATCTTGAGACCAGGCAATGATCTCTGCATTGCATTGGGGCTGCTCTTTGTGACCTCTGAGAACACTGTCCCCACTGCACAAGCCCTGTTGGGTAACTGCAGATGCATTACCCCAGACGTTCCACTCTCCACCCTGAGCCAGCAGCTGAGTGATAGATGCAGACCCGTGGAACTGACTGAGAAGGAGGATGGTGAGTGCCTAGCTGCCTCCCTGCTACCCCTAGCAACAACAAGAAAAAAAAACAGATTGGGAGGGCAGAGACAGGAGGCCTTATTCTCCCACTGTGAACTGGATGCCCTGGGACTTGTGACCATGTAGGAAAAAATGCTCAGCCTCACTAGTCATCAAAGACGTGCAAATTAAAACTACACTGAGATACTACCTAACTCCAGTCAGGATGGCCATCATCAATAACTCAAAAAACAACAGGTGCTGGAAAGGGTGTGAGGAAAAGGGAACACTTCCACACTGTTGGTGGGAGTATAAACTAGTGCAACATATGTGGAAAGCCATTTGGAAATTCCTAAAAGGTCTAAAAATTGACCTTTCATGTGTCCCCACAATTCCCCTACTGGGAATATATCAGGAGGAACTCAAACCACTCTATGGAAAAAATAACTGCATACACATGCTTATTACAGCATTGCTCACAGTAGCAAAAACATGGAACTAACCATGTCTACCCATTGAAAGAGGACTGGATAAAAAAATATGGTACATATACATGATGAAATATTATGCAGCCATGAAGAAGGGCAAAATTATAAACTTCACAGCAACTTGGATAGACTTAGAGTCTATAACACTGAGTGATTTATCACAGAAACAAAGAACTGGGTATCACATGCTTTCACTCGTAAGTGGACTTGAACATTTATCATAATACTATAAGAAAAGAATTGTCAATAGTGGGGTAATAGCTGGGGGTGGGGTAGGTATGGCAATAGTGGAATTCTGCTATTGGGGTGAACACACCTCATCAACAAGTGTACCTGCACAATGAACATCTGTATACTTAACCCTGAACTGTACACCACATCTTTAAAATTAAAAAAAAAATAGGCCGGGCTCGGTGGCTCAGCCAATAATCCCAGCACTTTGGAAGGCCGAGGAGAGTGGATTGCCTGAACCTGCGGGTTTGGGACTAGCCCAGGCAACTTGATGAGACTTTGTCTCTACAATAAATTAAAAATCAGATGGGCTTGGTAGTTCTGGCTACTTGGAAGGCTGAGGTGGAAAGATCACCAGAGCTCAGCAGGTCTGCGCTGTGGTGGCTGTGAGTGTACAACTGCACTTCAGCCTGGGCAGTAGAGTGAGACTCCAACTCAAAAAAAAAAAAAAAGAGTAAAAGTAAAAATAAACAAAATAAATCAACTGAACAAAAGAAAAGACTCCTGGAAACAAATGAAAATGAAGAAACATCTTACTGAACCTCTGGAATGTCATGAAATCAATACTAATCTAATCTCAATGAACACACATCAAGAAGATAGAAAGAGAACAAGTTGAGAGCCCAACAAATCACCCAAGGGAGCTGGAAAGGCAACAGCACTCAAACCCTAACTTCAGCAGAAGAATCCAGATCACCAAAGTAAAAGCTCAAATACAGGATGTAGAAGATAAAAATATCACAGAAAAAATTAACAATACAAAAAGATGGTTATTTCAAAGGACAAATAAGACTGAGGACTTCTAACCAGGATGACCAAGAAAAAGAGAGAAAAAGTCCAAATAAATACAATTAGAAATGCAAAAGTTCAAGTCACCACTGACCCCAAAGAAATACAAAGGATTATCAGCGATTACTACACATACCTGTATGGGAAAAAACCTGATAGCCTAAATGAAATTGAGTACTTTCTGACATAACACACATTCCAAGGTTGAAACAAGAAGACATTGAGACGACAAATAGACCAATAACAACCTAGTAAATGGACTCTATCATAAGCAAACTACCTATAACAAAAATAGCTGGACCAGATGAATTGCTAGCAGAATTCTACAAAACATACAAGGAAAAGCTGACATCAGTCCTATTGAAAGTATTTTAAGCAATTGAGAAAGTTGAAATTCTCCCCAAATCATTTTATGAGGCTAACATCACACTTATACCCAAACCAGGTAAAGATTCCACCAAGAAAGAAAACTACATGATAATATCCCTGAATATAGATGCAAAAATTCTCAACAAAATTGTAGCAACTTGGATGAAACAACACATCTCAAAAATCATCCACCATGACCAAAGAGGGTTCATCCCCTGGATGCAGGGCTGATTCAACATCTGCATGACCACAAATATAATTAAATACATCAACAGATGTAAAAACTAGAACCACATGGTTACCATTAGATGTGAAAAAAGCTTTCTATAAAATCCAACACCCCTTCTTGATAAAAACCCTCTAACACCTAGGCATACAGGGTTCATATTTTAAAATAATAAGAGCAGTCTTTGATACACCCACAGCCAACATCTTGCTAAGTGAACAGAAATTGGAAGCCTTTTCCTTGAAAACTGGAACAAGACAAGACTGCCCACTCTCACTCTACCTGTTCGACATAGAGTTGGAAGTCCTAGTTAGAAAAATCAGACAAGAGAAGGAAATCAGGGGTATCCCAACGAGAAAAGAAGTCAAGTTATCTCTCTTTGCAGATGATATGATCCTATACCTCAAAAATCCTAGAGAATCTGTCAAAAAACCTCCTTACACTGATAAAGGACTTTGGCAAATTCTCAGGGTACAAAATACATGTGCAAAAGACAGCCGTATTCCTATACACCAACAACAAATAGGCAGAGAACCAAATAAAAAGCACACCCCTAGTCACAATAGCCACAAAAAATGAAATACCTCAGCATCTTCCTAAACAGAGACGTGAAATATTTTTATAACGAGAACTGCAAAACAATGCTCAAAGAAATCAAGGATGACACAAATAGAAAAATATTCCATGCTCATGGCTTAGAAGAATCAACATCAGCTGGGCACGGTGGCTCAGTCTGTAATCCCGCGCCTTTGGGAGGCTGAGGTGAGTGGATTGCCTGAGCCCGCAGGTTCGAGACCCGCCTGGGCAGGCGAGATCTCATCTCTACAATAAATCAAAAAATTAGCTAGGCGTGGTAGCGCGCGCCTGTCATTCTGGCTACTCGGAAGGCTGAAGCGGAAGGATCGCTGGAGCCCAGCAGGTCGAGGCTGTGGTGGCCCAGAGCGGCCACTGCACTCCAGTCTGGGCAACAGAGTGAGACTATAACTCAAAAAAAAAAAAAAAGAATCAACATCGTTAAGATGTCATCCTACCAAAGGCAATCAACGCTATACCCATTAAATTACCAACATCATTCTTCTCAGACCTTGAAACAATACAGAAATTCATATAGAAATATAAATGACCATGAATAGGTAAAACAATACTTAGCAAAAGAAACAAAGTGAGAGGTATTACACTTCCAGACTTTAAACTTTACTATAAGGCTACAATAATCAGAATAACCTTGTATTGGTACAAGAACAGGCATAGATACCAATGGAACAGGATAGAGATTCTGTAAACAAAACTTCAATGTCTCAACCAACTCATCTTTGACAGGCTCCAACAACAACCACTGTGGAGAGGAGAACCTATTCAGTAAATGAAAACTGACTGACCGCATGCAGAAGAATGAAACAGGACCCCTACCTATCACCATACACAAAAAAACAACACCAAATGGATCAAAGACCTAAATGCAAAACCTCAAACTTTAAGAATCTTAGGCAATGCAGGAGACACCTTCACGGAAATCAGAATAGGCAACCAATTCCTCATCAACACCCCAAAAGTTCATGCCATAAGAGATAAGCTAGACAAGCGGGACCTCATCACACTGAAAAACTTCTGCAAGGCAGATGAAACCATCAAGAGGGTGAGGAGGTAACCCACAGGATAGGAAAAATATATCCGCCAACTGCATATCAGCCAAAGGCCCAGCATCCAGGATCTACAAAGAACTCAAATGTGCCAAAAGGATAAAAACAAGCAGCCCCATTAAAAAGTGGGCAAAAGACGTAAATAGACATTTCTCAAAAGAAGACATATGGGCAGCCAACAGGCACATGAAAATATGCTCAACCTCACCAATCATCCGAAAAACACGAAACAAAACCACATTGAGATACCACAACCTAACTCCAGTAAGAATGGCCATCATTAATAAAACAACATGCTGGTGAGGATATGGAGAAAAGGGAACACTTCTACACTGTTGGCAAAAATGCAAACTAGTTCTACTTCTATTGAAAATAGTGTGGGGATTCCTAAAAGAGCTAGAAACTGACCTTCCATACAACCCAGCAATCCCCCTTCTGAGAATATGCCCAGAGGAAATTAAATCACTCTACAAAAATGATAACTGTATACTAATGTTTATCACAGCACTCTGTACAATAGCAAAAACATGAAACCAACTGTACTGCCCATCAAAAGTGGACTGGATAAAAAAAAGTGGTACATATACATGATGGAATATTATGCAGCCATAAGGGAGAACAAAATTATGAGCTTCGCAGCAACTTGGATGAATTTAGAGTCTATAATACTCAGTGATTTATCACAGAAAAAAAGAACTGAGTACCACATACTCTCACTCATAAGTAGACCCTGAACATTTACCATAATGCTATAAGGGGATTGGCAGTAGCTGAAAACTGCCAGGGGAAGGGGGGGCAAATAACATTAATAAGGGTACCTGATCTCCAACCAGGTAAAGTGGGGACCAAAGGGAGGCTCAAATTATACCTGTTGATGACCACTTATATACCTAATCCTGAATTGTACCTCACACTTAAAAAAAAAATCTCTGAACAACTACAAAATAATTCCAGGGACGGGCAGATTTACAACTGAATTCTACCAGATGTATAAAGGAGAAGTGACATGAATATTATGGAAACTGTTTCCAAAAATTGAAGAGGAGGGAATCCTTTCTGACTCATTCTACAATGTCAGTATCATCATGAGCCAAAGCTGGGGAAAAACACTGGAAAAAGAAAACTACAGGCCAATGTTTCTGATAAACATTAGGTATATAAACCCTCAACAAAATATAAGATAAAACACCACAATAAAATGAGCTTTTTTTCTCTATAAACACAAGGATGGTTCAACAAATGCTAATCAGTAAATGCGATTATAAACATAGATAGAATTACAAACAAAAACATATATTTATATTAATAGATGCAGAAAAAACATTCAACAAAAATTACCATCCTTTCCTGATAAAAGCCCTCAATGACTAGACACTGAAGAAACATATCTCAAAATAGTAAGAGTTGACAAATCCGTAGCCAAGATCATATTGAATGGTGAAAAGTTGAAAGCATTTCCCTAAGTACTAGAAAAAGATAAGAATGCCCACTTTTACCACTCTTATTTGACATAGTACTGAAAGTTTTAGCTAGAGCAATCAGGCAATAGAAAGAAATAAAGTACACCCTAATTGAGGAAAAGGTATTAAATTATCTCTGTTCACTGATGACATAACTTTTTACCTGGAAAATGCTAATGATTGTCCCAAAAGACTTTTGGATTTGATAAACGACTTCCGTAAAGTTTCAGGATAAAAAAATCAATGTACAAAAATTATTAACATTTCTATATACAGATTATGATAAAGATGAGAATCAAAAGAAGAATTCAATCTTACTTACAGTAGTAACAAAAAAATACCAGTGAAAATATTTAATCAAGGAGGTGAAAGATTTCCACAGGAGAGTTATAAAATACCAATGAAAAGAAAAAAAATCACAGATGAAAGAAACATATTAAAAACATTAGCCCAGCACCCTAATGATTGTCATGTGTACTTTCCAATGTCTAACCAGACAGAATATGGGATCTTGTAGACATATGGGCTTCAATAATATTTAAATGTTTTTGAGGTTTTAGTGAAATATATCTTTAGTGTTTCCTTCTTGAATTATGGCTGTGCTTAAAATTGTGGCCCTTCTCTTTCTACAGAACCAGGGTGTAGTACCTCAAGCACTACCAGACTTCATCCAGACTCACCTGCAGCTTGTGATCCAGTATCCATTTCAAGTCTCTCACACGGTTTTCGGTATTCTTCTCATGTATCTCCTGCAGTAGGTCTATGACTTTCCAGAATATTCTCTCTTGAGATTTTCTCATTTGCTCAAGGTCCGTCTTTTGCTCTTCTTTCAGCTTCTCTTCTTTCTCAGCAATCTCATTCTGGGTCCGCTCAGCTGTTCCACAAAGGTTTAGAAGAGAAAAAAGATTCAGAATTGAGTTATATTCTCTTGAACCCAGAGGCCAAACTGATTTTGAAAAAGGCCGGAGCTGAAAAATTGGAAATCTCTGAATTCTCCCACTAGACATGTCAGCAGGAATATAAATCAGAATGTGATGGATAGACGCTGACTGGATGGCTATGCAACCCCAACTCCCCTTGTTACTTTTAGAGTTAGCAGATCATGTGTTCCATAGTAGGAAGACTCTCTTGTATCAAGAAAATCCTTTTGACTGATTGCTAACAGGGCATTGCAGGAACCTACCCAACCCTCTGAAAGCTAAGTCTTGACCCTGTACCTGCCGAGGCCTTCTCTTGAGTGGTGAGAGCTTTGTCTGTCTGCAGGATGGATTTCTCTACAACCACCAGTGACTGCAGGAAACGCTGCAATTCTTCATTTGCCTAAGGAATCGAGAAGGAGGAAAGGCCAGTCAGGCAGTAAATATCTAGCTTTCTGATGAAGAAAGTATTTTTTCAACAAAACCACAAATCTGAAACTGTAAACTTTGCAGTATTCTGAAGATCTCATGGTGATTTCTTTATTCTGTGGACACAATAAAAAGCCCCAGGTCTTTGGTGAGACATTAAAAACTCTATGCAGCAACCTCCTTCCCAGCTCTCCAGCCTCTTCTCCCAGGAATGTTTTGCCCACTGCCCACCCAGAGATGCAGAACCTTAGATTTATGTGCCATTCTTTAAACACATATTCTCCATTGTTTGCAGTAGTTGCACATTCTTTTCCTTTTGCCTGGAATCTGTGCAACCCTTTCTCAACTACAACAACATCTGCTAATATTCCAGCTATTAGTTCCTACCTCTCTTCCAGAAAGCTTTTCTGATTTTTTTCTCAGTTTTATTGAGGTATGATTGACAAATAAGATTGTATATATTTAAAATGAACAGTTGTGGAGTCCTGGTCTGGTCAGGATGCAGAGTTTACAGGGTTAGATCTGTGGTTTTCTTGAAAAACACATTTATACTCAATAGCCAAACAGCACCAACAAAGAAAAAACAAAACAAAATTAAAAATGAGTGAAGAACCTAAATCAATATTTCTCAAGAGAAGACAATCAGATGATCAACAGGTATGTGAAAGTATGTTCAACATCTTCAGAGAAATGTAAATCAAAACCATAAGGAGATATTATCTTGCATTTATGCCATTATCAAAAAGTCAAAAGGTAAATAGTGTTGTCAAGGATGTGGAGAAAAGGAATCCTCAGGCACTGTTGGTAGGAAAGTAAATTGGTATGGTCATCATAAAACACAGATAAAGTTTCCTCAAAAGCAAAAATTCTGTGTTTCAAATGACTGCCAAGTACATAGATGAAATCTATTAGGTCCAACACTTGATGACTGTATCATTTTGGGAACCGTAGTAGTTAGCTTCTCCCAGAATTACCTTTTTCAACAACACAGTGTGGAAGATTAAACTGATAACCCGGCAAGATCACCTAAAAACATACCTAGTATAAAGAAATGAATGCTCAATGTGTATTAGCCATTAACCTCATCATCATCATTATGAATATCAGTACTTATCAGGATTATAATCGCAATCACATCATATACAATTGGCTATTATTTGTCCATTTCGGGTAAGAGCATAAACTTCTGAAAACAAGATTGTTTATTTCCTAATGTATCCTCTGTAATTAGGACAAAAACTCTCCCATTTTTAAAAAAATAAAAGAAATGGTTTGCTTCACCTGGATTCCTGATTCTAAATCCTCTTTGACAAGAAGTGTTTCTGTAAAGTGTCCTTAAGAGTGTCTAACTAATTGTGGATATACAAACTAAAAATGCCAATATAGTGTCATGTTCTGCTTTTTCTCCACAAATGGTCTCCTCATCTTAGATTTATTTTCAGAAAGGATAACAAATACTCTCTGACCATACTCTGGCAGTCTTTCTCCCTCCCCCTATTCCTTACCTTAACTCCTTTCCTGGGTACTAGATTATAGTAATGTTCAAGCTTTTTCTTTTCTTCTAAGTAGAGACTGTGTCCGCCAGGAACACAGAAAGTTCCTCTTGAAATGCTTTTCATCAAGGGCTCTGAAAGCCTCTTAAGCTCTTCCTGACAATATTTGGTAGATGCATCTTCATTTTGCTGCAAGATATTTGCCATCTTTTGACGTATGGTTTCCTGACAGAAAAAGGTAGGGAAATGCAACGGAGAGACACAGTTAGGAGAGCGCCAACTGTGATCCTCTTGGAAGAAGCAGTCTGATGGCTTCAGGATGGACAGGGAAGCTCTATATACCAGGAGTCAGAAGACATGCTTGTGTCCCAGTTCTAATCCATTTTGTGTGTGCTCTCTGGAAAGTGCTTTAATACTCTTGGGGCCACGCACACCATTTGTCAAGGGGGGTGTTGAGAAACATGAACTGCCTCTTTCCTTCAGCAATAATTGATTAACAGTGATCCAGTCATTAACAATGAGCAATAGAACATTGATTTGTGGCTGTAGTAGTACCCTTGGAGAACATGGTTTCCTATAGATCAATGTATGTGTAGAAAACCCTCTTCCAGTAATGACTTGAGTGTACTCTGAAAAAGGTTTGGAACTCTTGAAATTCCTCCAAAGAGAATTTCAGCATGTGAATATATAGAAACATAATGTTATGGCTTGCATTTGTAAATTATGATGCAGTTGGGTTTTTTCAATATGTACTTAGAGATTTCCATCACTTGTGGATGGAAAAAAGGCAAACTGAAAGAAGGCTATACAATGACTATGGGAAGCAGATTTAATCTCCCCCAAGATTTTTCCTTCTTGTTTCCACAAAATCCACAGTTTCTGGGCTTATCAATATGATGGATTGTACTCTAGTGTTGAGGTAATATTTTATGACACTCATGTTGATTTTAGAAATTGAGGTTATTTAAGTGGGCATTACCCAATTATATGAGCTCTTTAAAATAAGAGATTTCTTCTACCAGAGGAGGAATTCAGGGAGATTAGGAACATGAGGAGTATTTGATGCATCCATTGCTGACATGAAAATGGTAAGGAGTTTCCCAGAGTACCCATATGAGAACTATTCTTCATCAACACCTTGTTTTTAGCTTGTGGTATATTGAATAGAGCACTCGGACTTCCTTAAATGGAATTCTGAATTCAGAACTCAGAGCTTTATAAATTGTATTCTTTCACTCTCAGAGTCAGGCAAGTACTTCTTTATTTTATTTTATCTTTCTAACGTTGACAGATAAAATTGCATTTATATAATATGTGCTTCATACTGTTTTGAAATTTATAAAGATTATAAAATGACTTAATCAGGGTAATAAAGATGTACATTACTTCACATACTTGTCATTCTTTTGTGGTGAGAACACATACATACTACTCTCTGAACAATTTTCAAGGATGCAATACATTGTTATTACCTATAGTTACTATGTTGTATAAATGGCCTTTTTTAATGTGTTCAAATCATTGTAATTTGTTATGCATTGTGTGCAATTTTTTCTTCTTTTAAAAAATATTTAATTTTGAAAACGTGGGGTACAATTCAGGGTTAGGTATACAAACATTCATTATGCAGGTACCCTTGTTGATAAGGTATGACCTCCTATCCCCTGGCAGTTTCCCATGACTGCCAATCCCTATCTTATAGTATTATGATAATTGTTCAACGTCCACTAATAAGGTACAATTTAAAAATTCTTCATCCTTTAGCAAAATAAAACTATAGCCCATTAGAGTCCTGTCACATGCAATAACCCAAGCTCTTTCTACTATCAGTGGGAGATGAGCCATGATGTTGAAACGATGAAATCTAAGTAACCATCCATAAGAGCAAGAATCAGGAGAAAATAATACTAAGCCACATTACCACAAGCTTCTGCTGGAATTCCTGATTTTCATTCTTGAAGGACTGTGCATTGAAGACTGCAATGGCTTCCTTCTCACAGGCCTCATGCACGCCCAGGAATTCCTGGAGTGTTTCTGTAGGGAACTTCACTTGCTGGGCCATTTGCTGGCTGTATTGGTCGGCTGCCTTCTGCACAGCTGCTGAGTTCTCAAGAAGGGCCAGAGTTGTCACTGCGTTCTCCAAACAAGGCACTCCTCCACTGTTGATGGCCTCTACATAGGTCACCACCAGAGTCCCCAGTCCTGAACATTTAGAAATTTTATGGATCAAATAAAACATTTTCAATGATTGTTTTACATGTGTTGTATATTAGCACTCTAAGAATCACACACACACACACACACACACACACACACACACACACACACAATTTAACTATAAAATTTCCTTCTTTTCCTCCTCCTCCTTCTCTTCCTATTTCTGGTGTTACTACTAGTACTTTTTTTTTGAGTTGGAGTCTCACTGTGTCGTCCTGGCTGGAGTGCAGTGGTACGCTTACAGCCTCCATAACCTTGACCTACTGGGTTCAGGGGATCCTTTCACCTCAGCCTTCCAACTAGCTGGAATTATAGGCATGCACCACCATGCCCAGATAATTTTTTGTCTTCTTGTAGATGGGTCTTGCCAATTTGCCCAGGCTGGTCTCAAACCCCTGGGCTCAAGGCAATCCTCTTGCTTCAGCTTCCCAAGATGCTGGGACTATGGGTGTGAGCCACTGCACCTGACCAACACTCTATTTAAGTATAAAATTTCCTTCTTTTCCTCCTCCTCCTCCTCTTTCTATTTCTGCTAGTACTGTTAGAACTACTTCTGTTACTGCTGCTTGTTCTAAATCTACTACCTTCATATAAAATTCTCATTGTTTCTATTCACACTTTCTTTCATAATCCTCCAATTTATCATGTTACAAAATTAAGTTACTGATCACATGCAGGATGAGGTCTGACAATGAGATTCATGAGCCATCTTAGAAAAAAGTGCTACTTATCTCATTGCTGAATATCACTAGGATGACCTTGAAGTACTTCCCTTGAGAAACTAGGCACTGATGCCAGCTACTAGTCCACCCATCAAAGCAATTGTGGAACTCTTTTTCTGGAATGGCCATCAGGGTTGTTATCGTTATTGGTTGGGCCTGACAATTAAGTTCACAAACTTGCTGCTGTGTGCTTGCTTGGCAGCCCTGTACAAATAACTGTATTGGGACACCCTCCCTACTTGCCTGATCTGGACCCAATGACTTTTTTTTTAAACCCAAAGATAAAGGAACTATTGAAAGGAAGACATGTGAGGATATCAAGGGTGATACAACAACAACTCTGGTGGCCATTCCGGGAAAATAATTCCAAAATAGCTTTGACTGACAGACAAGGAACTGGCTTTGCTGTATAGCTTCCCAAGGGGAGTATTTCCCAAGGTGAACATAGTGATATTCAGCAATGAGGTATGTAGCTCTTTTTCTAGGATGAGTTGACAAACTTGTCGGACCTCATATGTTCAAGGGTTTTCTGAAAATATACTTTTCTATTTAAATAAATATTTTAAAGCATTTATTCAACAGGGGAAGTAAGTCATATCATTTGGGAGTCTTCTCCTTTTTTTTGAGTTGGAGTCTCACTCTGTCGCCCAGACTGGAGTGCAAAGGCACGCTCCTGGCCACCACAGCCTCACTCTGCTGAGCTCTGGCAATTCTTCCGCCTCAGTCTTCCAAGTAGCGGTAACTATAGGTGTGCGCTACCACGCCCAGCTAATTTTTGATTTATTATAGAGATGAGGTCTTACCAAGTTGCTCCGCAGGCTCACCCAATCCACTCACCTCAGTCTCCCAAAGCGCTAGGATTACGGCTGAGCAACTGAGCCCGGCAGGGAGTCTTACCTCTGAATGTGAATCTAGGTTCCCTTGTAAAAAGAAATTACCAAGAATTTGAAGACCGTGATAGAACATTAAACCAGGCTAGAAGCTCTTCTCTGCACAGGACACTACAATACTCCACAGGTAGCATGCCCATGAATCCAGCTTTGAATATAAGTTTATACTTAGTTTTGTACCTCAAAATCTCTGTAGGTTTTAGGGGATTCATGGCTTGCTATTTATGTTGTTTTAGATGAATTCACAGTTTATCTTGTATACTCTTACTGAGAAACACATACACTAAATGCCCCATAGGAATTCATCTAACAACACAGACATTATAATTTCATCAGTTGTTTGTGCTTACAAGTTTAGTGTATTAGTTTTTTGAGATACAGTAGGCCTCAATAAACACCCATGTAGGCAAAGAGACTCACGCTTTCCAGTGGCAATGATTCCATCTCCCAAGTTCTTGGTTTTTGCATGGGAGTAGATATAAGAACAAAATTTTCTTGATTGTTTCTGAAAGTTATAATCCAGCTGATATTCTGGTACATCTTCAATACGGACTAAGAGTTTTTTGTCACTTGTTGGTCGGTCAAAGACAAAGCACTTTCGTTTTGGAAAGAAATACCTGATGCACTCTTTACTCAAGTTAGAATTTTTGATTTGAGGATTCTCGCCTGCAAATTAAAAACAGTGAACACTGAAGAGCAGCTTTTAGTCAAGACTGATTTTTTCATTTCCAGAGTCCTTGTGTCATTGCAGTCTCCCGTGTCTGTGACTCTTCTTTATCCAGTCATGCAATTAGTCTTATGCTAATCTATCAAGGGCATGGGAAATATATCCCTTCACAGAGCAGACTAAAGGAGCTACTTCTGACAAAAAGGAGAGGCATCCACCCCAAGTAAAATAATTTATTGCTGATTTTCTCGGCCTTTGTATGATGTCTGGCAAGTTGACTATTTATTAATTTTTATTGAATTATTGATTAATTAAAAAATAATGAGAAATACTTTTCAAAAAATTGTGTATAGAAGATGTATAACATGATGCTTTGACATTCATATACATAGTGAAATTATTTCTACAAGCAAGCAAGTTATGTATCCATTACTCTCCATACTTATCTCTTTTTCTTTTTCTGTAATAGGAGTAAAGTATCCTAAAACATACTCTCTTTGCCAATTTTTGGTAGACAGTACAATATTATTAATTTAGTCCTCCTGCAGTATAGTCTATCTCTAGATTTATTAATCTTTCATAAGTATAAGTTAATGACCTTTGACCTACTGTGCCCATTTTCTCCCTCACCTTCACCATATCTCTGGTAAACACTGTTCTTCTCTCAGTTTCAATGTATTCCACTTTTTTTGTTTGCAATTTCATAAATAGGTGACATCATGCTGTGTTTTCCTTTCTGTGCTGGGTTATTTTACTTAGTGTGATATACTGTTTTAATTTTACTGCTCCCATGTCAGAAATAAAATGTGGGCTCAAAAAAAAAGTTCAGCTAGAAACAAGGACAAAATGCTGATGGAGATATTGTCTGAAATTGACAAAAAAACCCAGGTCAGTAAAGAGAAAAACTTTTTACCAATCAGAGCAAAAATAAAAATTACATATTGTGCATATGTTTAGAAATTATTATTTTAGTAGACTCTTCCATAGAGTAAGGTTATCCTGAATGATATTTGGGGACCGTATCACTTCTTTAATCAGGTTACGTTAGACTTGACAGTGTCTTGCAAAGGGATTTTGTGACATACATGGTCTGACAATTAGATTCACAAACCATCCTAGAAAAAGGGCTACATACCACATTGCTGAATATCACTAAGTCACATTCAAAGTACTCTGCTTGAGAAGCTATGCATCGAAGCCAGAACCTAGTCCACTTGTCAAAGCAGTTTTGGAACCCTTTTCCTGGAATGGTCATCAGAGCTGTTGTTGTTATTTGTTGTGGCTTAACAATTAAGTTAATGAACTTGCCACTCTTGATAGCATGGGCTATAACTGCATTGGAACACCCTCCCTACTTACCCGATCTAGTCCCCAATGACTTTTTTCTTTACTTGAAAATAAAAGAAATATTGAAATGAAGACATTTGATGATATTCAGGACATCAAGGAGACCACAGATGATGGCTCTCCTAGATATTCCAGGAAGAGTTCCAAAATTGCTTTGACAGGTGGACTAGGTAGTGGCATAGGTGCATAGCTTCCCAAGGGGAGTAATTTGAAGGTGAACATGGTGATATCCAGCTGTGAGGCACGTAGAAATTTTTCTAGGATGAGTTTTTGAACTTAATTGTCAGATCTTGTACATCA
Organism: Carlito syrichta; assembly: GCF_000164805.1. Lineage (NCBI taxonomy): Eukaryota > Metazoa > Chordata > Mammalia > Primates > Tarsiidae > Carlito > Carlito syrichta. Next base: position 208,606 of record NW_007259411.1, read on the forward strand.
GCTGTTCATAATTTGTTTGTGAAAGAATACATAAATGACTGAATAAACAAAAATAGCTATTTTTATAGTTGCCGTCAGTTATTTACTCTCTAAAATATATGTAATAATTTGTATTATCGGCATGACACATTGCATATGGATGCAGAATTAAGAGGTCAGTATTAAAAGGAAAGTAAAATAAAGGATTTTTTGGCTGTCTTACTGGAAGAATATGTCACTATTATTTTGGGTCCATTTAGACTATAAAATTTTGAATTTGAAAGATGAAACCATACAGGCATTAGTCAAATATATGGCATGAAATAGATTTTAAAAATCAGGTAATTTTTTTTTTCCGAGAGATTGTTTACCAACTTCCTATGTAATGAACTATTTTTTTCAAAATAGTCCAGGAAGATTCTGTTTAGATCATCATGAGTATGTGGTAATTAGGAAGTGGTAGGACTGATTGTAACCAAGAATTTTATTTTCATGGCACTAATTGATCAAAAATCATTTGGTCCAGTATGGGGCCCTAAATTTCCTCAAGTGAGTTTAAACCCTACATTCTGGAAATATTAAAGCAATAATATCCACTAAAATCATGAAAACTTGTCACCAATTAACGTTGGGATGGACCTCAATCTAGTCTCAAATAAACACTGATGTTAAGTGCTGAATCAACCCTACCCTGCTTCTTAAACCTCCCCCCACCCAGGCAGTGGATCCCTACCATGCTACTTAACTTCCCCGCAACCGAGGCCACTCTTATACCTTGAATCAGCTTCAAGGCATGCCCCAGGTACTCATCTTCTGTGATGGGGTGTTCATCTAACTTCAGCTCCAGCATGAAATCCCGAACAGCCCAAACAAAGTCTGGGAAAAAACTCACAAACTCAGAGGAGTCCTCTACTTCATCAGTTCTGGGGCAGGATTGTGTTCTGATTAGCTCTGATAGTTTAGTCACATAGCTGAGATCTTTGCTAAGGAAGGAGAAGAGCCTGACATCACAATTCTCCAATCTCACTTACAAACAGGTTTTAGAAAAATTACTTTTGCTTTTTGCTTTCTACCCCCATCCCTTGCTCATCCATGACAATCGAATTACAGAAAAACAGAAACATGCTCAAGCCATAACTGTAAACTCATTAAAACATGGTGGTCCAGTTCCTGGAAGGATACTGTAGTTGCTCAAGGGCCTGGAGGTTGATGGTGCCCATGCTGTTGTAGACAAAAGTGCTGCTCAGAAGCACAGCCAGGGCAAAGATCCATGAGTCATTCTTAAGGTCTCCCTAGAAGCAAAAAAAAAAATGGAGGCCACAGTTTAGATGTAAATGAAGGGCAACTGCTGATATTCATGTAATAAAAACTGAAATCATTCTGGCTTTCCCAAAACATTGACTCTTAAGAAAGACAAATGTAAGTTTTACAAACTTGTCAGCATGATTCAGTGAAATTAAATCAATCAGTTATGAAAAAAGCAGTTGAAATATCTCTACTTGTCCTAAAAACTATTGCTAATGTGTGATGGCCAATCACAAAAAAAATCTAAGTACTTCCTTTTCTGTGCTTTATAAATTGTGCTGTAACTGCTTAAGAGAAGCTTCTTCTTATTTGATTTGAAGTCTCCAGTATCATGATCTGTACTTTTTGCATGAGAATAAACTTAAATTTTTTTCAGGATTGATATGGCGCTAGGAAGCACATTCAAGTGGAGACTTAAGTATTTGCTTTTCGTTCATTCATTCATTCACTCATTGGTTGTTCATTCACTATTTTAACTGTAGTATATAAAGCTTAACATTAGGGCAAATAATCTAAAATTTGAAGCAGATCTAAAATTCAAACCATAGTTTTGTCATTTGCATGGACTCTTCTCATGGCTTCATTTTCTTTGGGTAATAAAAGAAGCAATTTGACACCATCAATGTGTAAAATGTTTGATACACCGCTAGATAACAGTAAGTATCCAATAATTAGTGGGCAATGAACCTTTTGAAAACTTTTGCAATTATGGGCTATATTAGGGATGCAAACATTATTTACCTGAATTCACTTTTTTTTTTCTGTGTACAAAATGCAAATCTTGCATTTGATTTTGTGGATGCAAGTTTCTGTAAGACAGTCCCTAACCACAAGAAGATGACTTTTTGGAGTATCTGATAAACATGCCAACAGATAAACGCAACCAAAATAATAATTTCAGCCAGAAGTGGGATCAAAGTTATCATGTAAAAAACAAAACAAAAAACAATTTTTAAAAATACAGGGTGAAGAAAGAAGGCAAATAAACAGGAACAAATACTCTGTGAGCTCAAAGCAAGAAGGGGCTATGCCTAACTGGAATTGATTCCAGCAGATAGAAAATAGCTATGCTACAGTCTGAAAAGAGGCAATTTTGGTTATATTAGAGCAGTTATTTAGAAAAGACTTAGAAACCTGTACTGAGAAACTCTCTTTGTGCTGAGTTGGGTTAAATGAGGAAGCTGCTTGAATTTAAAACACACATTTTTCCTTCTCTCACCTTACTGCCTGTGGATCTAGTATCATTGCTGTTACTGAAGGAAACACAACCATCTACTTTGAGCTCCCTGAATAAGTAGGAGATGCAAGAAACTGCACTACCCTGGAGAAGCCTCTGCTGGACCTAGGTATGAAATGTACTCCGCTGAAACTCCTTACAATCTGGAATGTATCTGTTCCCTTAGACTTTACATGACAACTCCTTTCTTTCATGTCTTTTTATTCAATTTGTTTATAATGTTTAGCTAAGCCTTGTAGTCCAGAACTCTGAGAATAAGTAAAAGACTCCAACCAGCTAGAAAACACACAGTCCCAAATTGTTCAAGGTAATTATAACTTAGAAGAATGGCCGAATTGAAATAATGTAAACACTGGTTTGTGTCAGTTACTGTTTAGGATCTGAACATTGATTAAGAAAGAAACTGACAGCTGGGCGCAGTGGCTTACACCTGTAATTTCAATACTTTGCGTGGCCAAGGTGAGGGGATTGCCTGAGCCTGGGGGTTCAAGACCAGCCTGGGCAACTTTATGAGACCTCATCTCTACAATAAATCAAAAAATTAGTCGGACGTGGTGGCGCATGCCTGTAGTTCCAGCCTCTTGAAAGGCTGAGGAGGAAGGATCTCCTGAGCCCAGCTGGTCAAACTGCAGTAGTCTAGAGTGCACCACTGTTCTCCAGCCTGGGTGACACAATGAGACTCCAATTAAAAAAAAAAAAAGAAAGAGACCAAGTAATGGTCACAAGACATGTAGCCATGATTAATCCATGGTTAAAGAAGAGAAGAAGCTGTATGTTTTGTTATAAATACTTATAAAAAACGTTGCCTAAATGAACAGGTTCTTGGTGAATACACAGCTTGTTGCATGATTCCTTGGTATCGGAATAAACTTCTTCTCTCAGCTCCCTCTGTCTCTCATATTTCTTTGGCTGTGAGGGAAGCAGCCAATTGATAAATCAGACCTTAAAAACTTGGCTCCAAAGGTACTTAAAACAAGAACTTGAAGAAATGAAAGGAATGAAGAAGACTGAAGGACTGATGGAGCCCAAGTCCGAATTGTTAGGGTGTGGTCATATAAAGATATTATAGAATTATTTTATCGAACTGAGGGAGCAAGTAGAAGTGTGCAGAAGAAGACAAGATTGGAAATGAGATTCAGGAAGATATGAAAGTCCTTAAAATATAATTAAATACTAACAGAATTGCACTACACCTTCCAAGGCCAACCGGCTGTTCTTCTTTCATCAGGCAACTATAAATTTGTACACTGTGGTCTCTTGAACAAATGTACTTTTGCAAAAAAAGGAAAAGAAAAAAGTTATCCAAATTAAAATCTATTTCAAATCAATATTTCATCTTGGTTTTACACTGAAATGATGATTGAGAACTCTAAAATTGTATCTTTAAAGTCACTATTTCCAAATGAGATTTCCACACTCATAACTTTTTGCAGTGTGAAAGCTAAGAACATACTGATGCTACTTTCAATTTCTACTCAGACTAATATAAATAAAAGATTAATTGCACCTTACACTATAAAGACAAATCATCTAGACTTTTCCAATTTACAATGTTTTTTGTGGATCTAGCTTATGTTTTCATAAAAGTCAGTGATGAATTTATCTCCAAATCCAGTGGCTGGGCTACAACGTCTATGAATGTGCTGTAGCTGGTGATTTTCTATAGATTTTTAAATAGACTACTCAACTGAAACTCTATGTTCCTGATATCTATCTTCAACCCTACAAACACCACATACCTTAACTAGTAGCACTCATTAATCCCAGTGGTTATGGTTTCTTCCAAGAAGCTTTCTCTAATTTGTAAGAGTGATTAAAGTCCCACTTCCTGCATTTGGATACTCTAAAGGCTCTAAAGGATAATACTGCTGTCTTCAACTAGGCATGACCCTTTCTCTTGTTTACTGATTGGTACAGAGCTTTGGAATTCAGGGTTATGTATTTAGCATATAGTCCTAAAATCCAGCTGTTCAGTATGTAGTAAATTATGTCATTCATCCAAGTGTTAAAAATAAGATCTCTCCCTGACATACCAAGTATTTAAGCTTACCTTGGAAGTAAATTCTAGGAAAAAGAATTTAGCTTCATTGCCTGTAAGTAGATTTGCTGTGAGCAAAAATAGGCCACAGAAGTTGGATTGAAGTTGTAAACAAAAATGTAAGTAGAGAATCAAGACTCCATGACTTTGTCTTACCTTTTCCACATCACCCAAACCCTCAGTGTCTAGAAGGACCAGGGTGTTGTTGGGTTTGTAGGGGTGGGGCATACACCACATCCAGATGCCTTTGGTTTCAGATCTCACCGTGGAGCCCAGAGGAAAACCTGCAGAGGAAGAAGGGAAACAACCTATAGTGACCATAGAATCCAGGCAGTCCAGAGGTTACTTTGGGTAAATTTGTAGGAGTGTAAGTTCCTGGCAAGAATAACGAGTGCTTCCATTTCTGCAAGGACAACCATTTAAATCTTTATATATATCAAGGACATTCATTCTCAAGTACTTGTGTCCTGATTCAATCCATATTTTTATAGGCTTGAATAGATTACATTAGAAAATTAGTGTAAACCTTGTTTAATCTGTTGCTACATTCTGAATAGGTGGTCTCTCCCAACTCATCATTAAGATTTTGAAATTTAACCCCAAGGTGACGGTATGAAGAGGTGGGACTTTAAGAAGTGGCTAGCTCATGAGGGGTCTGCCCTCAAGAATGAAACTCGTGCTCTCACAAAAGGGCTTGAGAGAGTATCTTTGTTCTTTCTGCCTGCTCCATCTGCCCTGTGAGGACAGTGACAACGCCCCTCTGTGAATAATTGACTCTCACTAGATACTGGGTCTGCCCGTGCCTTCACCTTGAACTTCTCAACCCCCAGATTTATGAGAAATAAATTTATATTATTTATCGCCACAGAAACAAACTAAGACCTGTGTATTTTTATGTCAACCTCAAAGGAAGGTGAAACCTGCAGTGAGAAGTAATACTAGAGAGGGGCTGAGACAAGAGTTCTATAGGTCTGGTTCACCTTCATGTAGTGACTCTTTTTCCCTATGTGGGTGCCATGTTAACAAAAGGACTTCTGAACAAAGGAGATTCTGACAAGGGCAGGATGGTATGAAGTATTCACTCTAGCACAGTCTGCTGAAACAGATTTCTAGGAATAGAGTAGTGACAATCAAACCTTGAAATGTAGGTGAGGAATCTGTGATTTGAACCTGTGAATATATACTTTAGGAAGCCAAATTTATTAACCACAGAAATCACTTAAGTGTTTCAGATAGGTGCTAACAAAAATCAGAAAAAAATAGAAAAATCAGTGTGTGTGGTATTAGAATATAGGAGGAAGTAATACTTTGGGTTAGGTAAGAGAGTTCTAGAATTGTGAAAATGGGACATGTGAAAGATGTCAGAATTAAAATGGAGTCACTTCTGGCAGACCCTAATAAAATGGATTCAGGAGGCCATGAAGAAAAGCTCTCATGCACACTGGCCTGTAATGGAGACTGCTACTAAGGATTTTGCCAAAACACAATCTTGCAACTAAAGGTCACAGTTATGAGGACATAATTTCCAGTAACAGTCAGTACCAACTGCAGCCTTGCAAGTGGTCTAAGTGGCAATCAGTGTCACTTCTATGGAGACCTTCTCCTAGCAACAGCCAATGCACGCATCACCTTCTGCAGTAAGCATCTGTAAACCAATGCACTTTTGTTTCAAAATAACCTACAAGTACTTCTCATATTTGCATTTAAAAATTTCCCACCACCTCAACCTCCCGGTGTATGCTTATGATTCATGATGGCATAGACATCCCAGATTTGAAAGTTCCAAGCTTTTTCTGAAACAAACCTATCAGTTTAACCAGTCATTCTCTCTTTTGTTAGTTTAGTTGACATAATCTGACATCAGAAGAGGGACTGGACGTGAACCCATTTTGGAATCATCAGCAGGCCTGGAACCATGTGTAACATTCACTTGTTAAGCCCTTAGTCTCTTCATTTTCATGACTGACGTTTTCTGTCCTGATGAGTCTCCCCTTGGCTTGAACTCTCTCTTTTTTGTTTAGTTATTTTGACTGCATTCAGGATCTAATTTAATAAGGTAGCCTTAATATAAGACCTTGCATCCCTTCTGGGGCTATGAAAGACTTTTCTGGCAAGCCCTTTTCTGGTATAAGAACATCATCTTTCTGGTGAGTACATTGCTCTGGTTTTATTTCACTTCTTCATGCCTGGTTTAATATTTTCAATGGCCTGCACACCTAATTTATATAAAAACTAGGCTCTCGAGCAGAGTCTGCTTTTGAACCATCCTTGTCCATTGGACACAATCTTGAGCTCAGGATAATAATAAAAGATCTTTCTATTCAGCGTGGAAAATGTCTTTTCTGCCACATGGACCTAAGAAAGTAAATAAACAAATTAAAAAACTGCAAATAACCTTTGAAAAAAAGTCAACTTTAAAATGTTTCCTACCCAAGCTGACTAGCCAAGTAAAGTTAAAATGGCAAACAAAAGAAAGGGATTATTTTCTCTTCCCAGTGGTTGCAGGTGAGTTTTTTGTCAAAGAAGAGTTGGTTAAGTTACTGAGGTTTTGATTCTGAAATCTCTACCTGTTCCATTGGTTTATATGTCTGTTCTTGTACCAATACTAGGCTTGGTTATTTAAACTTTATAATAAAGTTTAAAGCCTGGGAGTGTGATACCTCCCTCTTAGTTTTTTTGTTTTGTTTTGTTTTTGCTGAGGACTTTTTTGACTATTCGTGGCCGTTTTTGTTTCCATATGAATTCCTATTGTCGTTTCCAGGTCTGAGAAGAATGCTACTGGTAATTTAATGGTCATTATGTTAAATCTATAGATTGTGTTGGGTAGGATGGACATCTGAACAATGTTGATTCTTTCAGTCTATGAACCTATTCAGTAAATGGTGCTGGGAAAACTGGCTGACCACATGCAGAAGATTAAAACAAGATCCCTACCTATCACCATACACAAGAATCAACTCTAAATGGATGAAAGACCTAAACGTAAATCCTCAAACTATAAGAACATTAGAAAATGCAGGAGACATCCTTATGGAAATTGGAATTGGCCACAAATTCCCGATGAAAACCCCAAGTGCCCATGCCATAAGAGATAAGATAGACAAGTGGAACCTCATCAAACTGACAAGCTTCTGCAAAGTCAAAGAAACCATCAAGAGAGCAGGAAGACAGCCCACAGACAGGGGAAAATATTTGCCAACTGTATACCTGACAAAGGCCTAACATCTAGGATCTATAAGCAACTCAAATGTGCCATTAAAAAAAAAAAGCTCCACTACAAAGTGGGCAAAAGATATGAATAGACACTTCTCAAAAGAAGACATATGAGCAGCTAACAGATACCTGAAAAAAATGCTCAGCCTCACCAGTCATCAAATAAATAGAAATTTAAACCACACTGAGATACCACCTAACTCCAGTCAGGATGGCCATCGTCAGTAACAAAAAACAAGTGGGGGCAGGATTGGTAGTAGTGGGAAACTGCCAGAGGAGAGGGGGCACACCTCATCAACACCTGCATACAAATGAACATTTGTATACCTAACCCTGAATTGTACCCCACATCTTTTTAAAAATTAAGAAAAAAAAAAGAAAGGGAAACTGTTAACTAAATTCAAAGTCACTTGGAACATCTGTGTTTTCAGCCAGCTTTAGCTAAAATGTAAACATCTAAGTAATTAACCACTACACTTATTCTGTTATGGTCCAAGTAAATGCTCGACTGCTATCTCTCAAAGCCAATAAACTGAGAGGCAGGGAACTGGCAGAAATAAGTTTATTTCTGAATGTAGAGCTTAGGGAGACAGAACCTGGCACCTGGCATTTCTGCAACCTGTCTGCTCATCCCTCAGGTTTCACAATTCATTTTTATAAGTTTAAGTTTGTTGGTATCTATAGATTGACTATGTGACTGACAGGGCACTGTGTAGTACTTAAGTTACAACTGCATTTTGTCAATAGTAACATTTATGGTCTGCATTTCCTGTCACCAGTTACCAGGGATGTCTCATAGTTTCTCAAATCAGTGAAAAGAAACATTTTGTTAGAAACATAATTTGGATCCAGCTGTTCTTTTTATAAATTAGAGAGTATGTATTACTATGTTTTATTATCTGGTGACTAAAATTTTAAAGGTGAAATGTCATAAAATCTTTGCGTCAGTATGTTTTCATGTCTTTATGCCATGTGTGTGTGATATACTCCTCCAAAATTTATCAAAGAGTTCTACTTAATTGGCTTACACTTCCAACAATAACAACTTAAAAAGAACCTGTATGACTGATTCTTCTTGCTGCACTTGTATAAATAAGCAAGTCGTGTTTGACGAGGTTAACTTAATCTGAAAACAAATTAGTCTTACCTCAGTAAAACGTAGGATGACTGTAGGAGAAAATTTATGTTTTAGAAAGGAAAACTGTTATTAGAGAGTAACATTGTGCTTTGTTTTTGAGCTTTTATACTACTGCTATTGATTATTATTATTATTATTATTTACCTACACTTTAGACTAAATCCTGAATTCTTATAGGTTCTTCCAAAGCCATTTTCTCCCAATTTTCTCACCGGGAATTACTCAAAATAAATATTGTTCTGTTCTTGGAGCCCCATATGCGAATGCTACATGACTCCACATAAGTTTCAAGGGATGAATTTCATGTTTCATGTTTGGGGTACACAGAAAGTTCACCAAACTACTCAATGCCATACCCAAAGATATTTAAACTGCAAACCAGTATGAGAAGTTGATGTCATCTTGCTATGGCCAGCTGTTGTAAGAACATCAGAACTATACTTCTCATAATGGTGATGCTCTTGCTGTTTGGTCAAGAAAACGAGCAGATAGAAAAAGAGGTGGGCAGTTTAACAGCAATACTGGTTTATGCTAAGGTGGAGGACCTGCGGAGGGGACTCCAGAAAACTGAAGCCTAGTCCGTTTACAGACTAAGGATAATTTATAGCAATTTGGGGAAGGGGTGCTGGTTAATTAGTTGCTTGAGATGCAGGAAGCGAAGGAAGAAGCCCTGTGGTGGCTAGCTGCTGTTTAGCAGGATATACTCTGTGGTAGGTGCTCAGCTAGTAGGTTTCCATCCCAATTTGTGTTAGCAAAATGACAGGGACTATCTATCTACAACGACATTTCCTAGGATAACATTTACCTTGGAACACTCACTACGTATTCCTTGCTTATGTCTTCCTTTTCTCTTGAAAGGATAATGCTGTAGTTAATATTTCATTATCAGTAGCTTCTGGGTAACTTGATGAAATGTTGGATCCGTCAAGCCAAATCCAAATCTTTTCATGAACTACAAAATCCTTTCCTTGACCAATGAGTAACTTTGAACACAGCCCAATACAAGCTTTTGCTCAAATTGTGCCAATAAATCCTTTTTAGAGTTACCACTCTCTGATTTAATTTAACCTAGTAGTGGAATACTGAATAATAAAATCACCAACCTTATGTATCACCAGCTACATAAGTAGGAGAACAGACTCAATGTCTACAAAACATTTTACCCAATACCACATGGTCTTTAAATTTGTTTAATAGGCTTAGAAAAGTTTTCTGAAATGGATTTGTTAGACTCTTCATGGCTCTCATCTATATTAGTTTAAACTTTGTATTTGTTGCCCATCCAACTTCTGCAAAAATGACACTCCTAACAGAATAATCCTGGCCAGCACTTGAATAGGAATATTTCCAACACATGCAAAACTGACTAAATGGAAGCTGAAAATGAATTCCAGGCAGACTTAACCTGAAAGTTACTCCTTCCAAACTTCCTTGTTGCTCAAATGTGGCTAAAATGTTTTGAAACTGACTCTCAGTCACTAGTCACTTCCCCCTGACTTGGGACAAGAGCAACCAATTCAAGTTTCTTCAACACTGAGAAACACATAAAACATAACCACAGGATGGCTAGTTCACAATGAATTCTGAGAAACACCTTGATCAAAGGGGAGAATGTTCTGAAAGTTGTCAGAGTAAAAATGGCGTCAATTATACCAAACCCTAACAAAATGGAATCAGGAGGCCATGAAGTGTTTTCCTGCGTGCTCACCAGCAAAAATGCCTCCTAACTGCCATCAAAGACACTGCCAGTTACAACCTTGCAAATAAGATCACATCAATATTTCCAGCAACAGCCAGTCCTAACCACAACCTTACATTGACATTACCCCCTGCAATCAGGGGCCCTACAATCAGGGTCACATTCATAAAACCCTTTCAAGTAATAGTCAATTCATATGTCACCACCAACAATAAGCTCCTGTAGACCAATGAAATTTTAAGGTAATCAACCTGCATGTGCTTCTCCTTTTTGGCCTTTACAAGTTTCTCACTGCCTCAACCTCCTCAGAGGAGCTTCAGATTAGTCATAGCACCTATATCCAGAATTTGTAAATTCTCTGCTTATTCCCCAATAAATTGATTTCTTGGGAGAGCGACTATCTGTGGTTACTTTAGGTTGACAGAAGACCTCAAGCTATCTTAGTCCAATCACTCATTTTCTGAATGATGAAGCTGAAACCCAGAACTGGTAACTGGTGGATAGTTAGACACACATACATACTACACTTTAACACCAATCTCCTGATTCATAGTTTGGTGCTCTATAAACCACACTGATGCCTGGCACTGAACAGCTGTCTCATGTAAAAGAGATGAAAGAAATTACAAACAATATTGAGCTTAATTACAAAAAATAGAGAATTAGGATGTCCAATACAGATTTAAACATTCATCTAATCTTAAAATTCAGTGAAAGCTTGCTGTTACTACATGAGTATTTTAGTAAGTGTTTTTATAATTCATTGTTATTTAAATTAACTTAAAATTCCTTATTTTATCCAGTGAGACATATATTTTAAATGTGGGAAAAAAGGTAAAGTGGGAAGAAAGAGTGAATTGACTTCAATCCTTCAAGTTAATGTAAGGAGTTCACTGATGGATTGAAAGCTTTCAATATTCACCCCCAACTCTGACTTTCTTTCCTCAGTTCCCAGAATGACTAGACAGAGGGGACTCATCCAAGCTCTGCTGGTACCACTCACCCTTGTTCTTCCCAGCCAGCTTGTTCATCAGGTAGGATTTGCCTGTGCGGTAGAGGCCCGCAATAGCCACTACCACCACAGGCTCTGTAATGGCAGACAGGATCTCCAAAGCTTCCTGATTAACTCTAAGTTGTCCTTTAGTGTTCTTAATGAGGCACACTGGGCCGGGCATGTGGATCTCTGAGGCCATGTCCAGGATGTGTCCTTGTCTGCAAGGAAAAAAAAAAAAGAACGGAAAGCAATTTCTGGTCAGTTAGCTAAGATTAACTTTACAATACATACAGAAATTTTGTTTTGCATTCATCAACACTGTTCCTTGGACTTTTTTTTTTTTTTTAGTCAGAGTCTCACTCTGACTCCCAGGCTGGAGTGCAGTGGTATGCTCACAGCCACACCAGCATCAACCTGCTGGGCTTAGGTGATCCTTCCACCTCAACCTTCCAGGTAACCAGAACTAAAGGTGCATATACCATGCCCTGATAATTTTTTCTTATTGTAGAGAGAGGTCTCACCTAGTTGCCCAGCTGGGCTCGAACGCCAGGGCTTAGGCAATCCTCTCGCCTTGGCCACCCAAAGTGCTGGGATTACAGGCTGGAGCCACTGCACCTGGCCCATTCCTTGGACATTTTAAGAAGACCTGTGACACTTTCAGGCTGTCCCACAGATTGGTCAGCTGACTCTCTTTAAAAATCACTTTTGAAAGAGATTACAGAACAATGCACCATAGGTGTGGATAATTACTATGTACCATTGTCCTGCTTCTCCTAATATGAATGGCTTACATAACGATAGAACAATAACTAAAACCAAGATTTTAATAGTGATACAGTACTATTAACTAATTGCATACCTTAGTCACATTTCACTCATTTCCCACAAATTTTCTCCTTCTGCTTCAATCCAGTATCCCTCACTGGTTTTAGTCACTATCATTGTATTTCCTTCATCTCTTCTCATCTTTAATAGTTTCTTGTTCTTTCCTTGTCTTTCATGACACTGACATTTTGGAAGCATACTGGCCTGCAGGTTGGTAGAAAAGCCCTCAGTTTGGATTTTTCTGATGTTTCCTCATTATTAGATTGAAGTTATGCATTTTTGGCAAGTGTGTCACAGAAGTGATGGTCTACTAGTCTCCGTGTCTTGTATTAAGCTATTCCTGGTGTTGACATAACATATTCTGATACTATGATCTTAACTTTGATCACTTGGTTAAGGTACTGTCTGACAAATTCACTACCATAAAGTACTATGAATATTACGTACCATTTTCTCACTACAGAGTACTTCTTGGGGAGACACATATAAGCTCGTCATACTTTCATATTTGTTTCAGCCACGATTTTTAGTGTCCATTGTTGGTTTTAAAATGCCAATCAATAACTGTGAAAAATAAATTTACTAACTACAGGAAGTTACTAGTGTACAGTTCTTTTTGTCTTTAACCTTATGTATATGCTTAAAACACTAAATTCCAAAGTGGCTTCTTAGTTTTCTCTTCTCCACCCTCTTCAGTACAGTTAAATTATTCATTTGTAATACTGTTATGTTCATTGGCTATTGTTTGTGTTCTATTTTGGCATTTCTCACATCTTGGTATATTGGTTGATTTTAAGTATTTGTTTTTTGAGCCTGTGAAACATCAGGGTTCTACAAGTCAGAGTTTTTCTAAAAACTGAAGTCAGAAAAGTGTCAGTTTTCCTTCAACTTACCCCATTCCTGCTCTCTTGCTGTTCTTTCACTTCATTTCCACCCATTCTCTATAACTGCTCAATCTTGTTAGTTTCTGACTTACCTTTCTTGGAGTTTCTTTCCATAAATGAGCAGGCGCATTTATATTTTCTTATTCATGTGTTCTACCATGAAGATCACATCGTATAGAAATATGGGAGTCCCCCATATCAGTTTATAGAAAACTTTCTCAATTCTTTTGGCAGGTGTCTACACCATTATGTGGACATACCTCCATTGATTTAACCACTCTTTTATGTATGGATGGGTATTTAGAATTTTTCCAATAATTTGCAATTACAAATAATGCTGCAAACAATAACTCCCCTAACCTTGGGCATGTGTATTTTTATGTTGTTGTGGGAGTAACTTCACAATAGATTCCTACAAGTGAGATTGTTGAATCAAATGTAAGAATGTATTATTTTATCAGACATTGCCAAATTCCTTTCGAGAGGGATATTCCAGATTGTGCTTCCCCCAGGTTATCTTGTATCTGACTTTCTGGAAAATAGAATTTTTTCTGGATGTCTCATATCTTTTGATTTAATTACAAAATCTCCTATGGAAGCTTTTCATGTCCACATCAATCATTAGAATGAACAAATCTTTGCTCTCTTAGCTTATGTATAATGTAATAAAGAACCTTCACCTGAGCAGTGTTTTGCTGAGCATATCGCTATACTTTAATATATAGCATTCTACTTAGTCCTGGTCCTGGTTCTTCCAAGTCCCGTTGTGGGCAGAGTGTGGTCAGGCTGTGTGACTCAGATTACCTTTTGGCTGCCCCCTCATACTGGACGGGAAGCCCTCTGAGCTACCAAGGCCATCCTGCCAGCCACTCACTGACGCCTCCTGTTTCTGAGCATCAGCATTCGCATACTATTCACAGAAGCCTGATATCTCTAACCTGACACTGTGTCTCTTGATTTTTTTTTACTCAATTGTGATAGCAGATTTTGAACTTTGAGGTTTAAGATTGATTCTTCAGTACCTCTACATTATATCAGTTTGCATATTGTTTTGAATTATCTCAGATAATGAAACCTCACCAGAAATCATTTTCTGAAAACACATAGCTTGCTTTTTGGTCAGAACTCAGCAGTAAATAGAGTAGTATACACGCAATCACAGACATCCCCTCTTTAGTTAGGAATTGATAATTTAAGAATTTTGATAATTTTGAAAGGTGAAAAGTATTTTTTAGTAATGCCATAACTTTGTTATATTAAATTTAAAGTCTCAATTCTTGTAACTCAACGTGAACATGCTATGAGATTTATAATCTCTTGAAGATACAAATATAGGCAGTTGGTACTATGGGGTTTTTTTGTTTTTTCTATTGAGTTGGAGTCTCACTCTGTCACCCAGGTTGAAGTGCAGTGGCATGCTCATGGCCACCGCAGCCTCGACCGCTGGGCTCAGGCACTCCTTCCACCTCAGTCTTCCAAGGAGCAGGAACTACAGGTGCACGCTACCACACACAGCTAATTTCTTTAAATTTTTTTATTTATTGTAGAGACGAAGTCTCACCAACTTGCCCAGGCTGGCCTCAAAACCCTGGACTCAGGCAATCCTCTCATCTCGGCCTCAAAGTGCTGGGATTACAGGCTTGAGCCTGGCCTAGCAGTTTTTATTCTTATCCCAAAATAGAGTGGTTTGCTTCCACTTTGGAGTTAAATGCATCGCACTTGCTCCACGGGGGGGGGGGGGGGGTTAGATCTAATTAACTAACTCCCCATTTCTTCAGGGGAAGATGGCAAAAAAAAAAGTCAATTTATTTATTTGTTTAAAAATTTTATTTTAGAGATGTGTGTACAATTCAGGATCAGGTTCACAAGTGGTCATCATACAGGTAAAGTTTGGGCCTCCCTTTGGCATTTATTTCTCTATGATCAGGGCCCCTTTCCTTTCACAGCAGTGGTCCTTAGGGACTGCTGGCAAGCTGTTAGTTCGTTCAATTTTATAGTATAATGGAAATCCACCAATGACTGACTCCAAGAAAGTAGCTGCACAGAAATTTTATAAGCTCTCAAGCTGCCATAACGTGTTGCCTCTTTTTACAGATCTCTACCTTCATTCACGTAGGGCTATAAAAGTTGAAAATATAGAGGAATTCGAGTTTCATTAGGAAGACACTTGATAGGGCTTGTAGGGGAATGGGAGAGGAGGTTGTAGTTAAAACAACTCATCATATAAACCTTGGAAATGGAGCAACAAGTTGCAAGGGCCCCAAAACTAACACTGTGTTCTAACAGCATCCTGTTACAAATTGCTTTACTGTCAATATCTACTTTCCCCAAGACCACATCCCAAGCTCTGTGACTGATAACAGCCTTGTACTGACTGTCAGTGTTTGCTTTCCTAAGGCTGCATTTCAGAGACAAGTGTGACTGGTTTAGTGAGGACATCTGCACTTCAAGGCCATAGGACTGACCTCAGCAGTACTGACATCTGCATTTGAAGGCCAAAAGATGACAACTCAAACTCCCACAACTACTTTAAGGCTCTCAATCCAAAACTCCCTAAAATTGCTTCTCAAAACCCAATAAACTAAGACAAAAGAACAAAGACTTCTGGTTTCTCTCTATAGAGCCAGCCACCCCCCACCCCTTTTCTTTTCTTTAATAAACTGTTAATCACCAGTGGCTTGTCTCTTCCTTCTCAGCATACATTACAATACTATTCATGAAGGTAGTTTAAGACGGTGTCAAGAAAGAAGTAACAATCTTAATGTGGCAAATGCTCAAATATATATTTCTTGTATGATTGAGTGAATAAACTCAGAAACACATGAGTAATTGCTTTGGGGTCAGCAGTTGGCCCCATAGCAATCATCTGGGATGACAATTGTCTCCCACTAACCCTGTGGCAGGAAAGGGGCTGGTAGCAGTTAAAGGTATTTCCTTTTGTAAGTCAAACTTTAAAGACCCACCAGGCCGGTTTTGTTTGAAAAAGTCAAAGGGCCAAAGACTGAGGGGTCTCATGGAAATGCAAAAGAGTAACTAATTCACAGACTAATCCAAAACCCCTCTTTTGAAGTTGATGGTTTACAACCCTGCTTGCAGACCCTCCTTGCCCTGCAGTTCCTGGAAACCATTTATTCTTTAAAAATCTGATTTTACTAAGTACAACCTTGAAAATTCCAAAGATGTGTAATTGCTCAACACGACACCCCTCCCTTACCTAAACAAAGGTATAAGACCCCACTTCACCCATTTGTGGGGGGCTCGATCTGGAAGCATTAGTCCGTTGAGCCCACCGAGCCCATGGGCATAATAAAGTTGCCACTTCCCATTATAGCCTTGGTGTCACGACCTCTCTGTGTTCCTGCTACATTGAAACATACCGTTCTCTGTGTACAAGCTCCACCTCTCCTGGAGTCTCACTTAACACAGATGGAGCAAAGGGCACTTAAAAGACATGTTGCCCTCAGATAAGGGCAGGATTTCATCTGGACTTGAGTCCCACAGCAGGCTTAGTGCAATCTATTTTGGGACTGGTCATTCCAGAGAAAATTGAGGGATCTTTATAAACCTTTTCCCATCCCTGCCCCAGTCTTACCTGGAGCAGAGACTCTTTAGAGTTGAGTAGAAGATAGTCTTGATAAGGAAGTTGTGGATTCTTATCCTCTTTTCCTCTGAATTTGGCTGCACTGCTATCTCACTGTTTTCTCTCTTGCTGGAGATTGGACTTTTACCTTACTCCTCCAATGTCCTGGGACTTCCCAGATTTTCTTGAGAGTGTCATTTATACCTGTAAAAATGCAGTCTCTGCAAATCTGAAGAGTATTATAAGGCAATGATTCAGTAGCTAAAAAAAATTATTGACAGCTGTGCTGGTGAGAAGTTTTCACATGATTTCTCACTGAGTCTTTTATTTTCATTATGGAATAGATCTTAGAGATTGCCTGAAATTTCTTTTAAAAGGTTCATTTGTTTTAATACAATCATGCTATTTATCCCATGTTTGTAGGTCAGGTTGACATGGGGAATGAGAATTCCTCATATAATATTATTTAGGCCTAATTGTCTTGAAGATTACACTCAATCACAATGGATCTCATCACTCATATTTAGGAATGAGAACTAGAATTTCCCTGAAGGACTGTCCATGTCTTACATACAAATTCTCAGCAGCTAACCCAGGCCCTGGCACTTGGCATTTCAGACATAATAATGAAGATAACTACCATTTACTGCACAATGATTTAGACCTAGTAATAACTTGTTTACACACATTATACTATTGTATTCCTATCACAAATACTTTCACCACAATGTTACAGACAGATTTAATTATTTGTTAAAATTACAGAGCTTCTAAACTAGATTTGAACTCAGGAAATTTTTCTCTAAAAGTCACTCTATTAACCACTTCACTGAAATGCCTCTGTGTTGGCTGAATGAGCAATAACAGTGGCGATGGTCTCCCTTTATCAGTGACTTTCCAGTTCACACTTTCTAGGCATATCACTTAACCATCACAATACTACTTCAAGATACAGGATGTCTATTATCCTTATTGTCTAAGGAGGAACAAAAGTTAGAAGGTGGGTAATATATCTGAAAAAAGTCACTGAACAAATCATTGCGAGAGATTCAAAGGTGACATTTAAAAACAATTAAAACCACATGGATTTTCTACTCCACAGTGTCTGAAAGAAAAAGGGGTGGGGGAAAACAGTCAGACAAGAGGAGAGTAAAACTGTGTGTGTGTGTGTGTGTGTGTGTGTGTGTGTGTGTGTGTGTGTCAACCTCAGTAAGAGAAAGTGAAAGGAGAACAGGTTAGTTCAAAATAGAACTAATGCTAGGAAATCACATGCTTTTTCTTCTGAACAATATAATCTATTGCTTATGACAGCCAACCAAAAATAGTCCATGGAAGTCTTTGTGGATTATGTATAATTTAAAGGTAAATGATATGAATTCTCTCTGTTTCTAAAAGTAAAAGACACCACTCTCTCATCTTCATTTTAGAACATTTCTTTGTAGACAAGTATGCCAGAGAATTTTCTCTAAACTTTTGAATATAAACAGAACTATCCAGGGCTAAGTAAAACCATTCATTGCAGCTTTACAACCTAAAGGTGTCTCTAGGGACTTGGGCTCAGTGCCATTTGAAATGTACATACCCACAAAGATCTAGCCCCAGGCTTCCTGACATATTGGGAGCTTCAGCTAGGTGCCTATCCGGTCAATAACCATTTCTTCTAAGAAACAGGTATCAATATTCTTTCATATGAGGGCAAAAATATTTAAGCAACGAGCTACTTCAATTCCTAAGTGAGCTGAGGCCGAAGTATATGAGGGAGAAACAGCAAACTTCAGGATATAACGACAAATTATGCTGTCAATTCCTTTATGGCAAACAGAATAGCTTTGATGATAAAGAAACAGGCTGCACGCTAGCTAAAAATAGAGCAGAATAAAAGGATCGTATCTGTTTGAATGTATAACCATTGTGAACCTTTATCTTGATGTTTGAATCACTTGAAGAATAATTATATATGTGTACCTGGTTCTGTGTACTCAATAATAAAACAATGTTCTATCTTTTCTAAATTTTTGTAAAGTGTACAAATTGTTGGTACCACTTTTTTTTTTTTTTTTTTGGAGTTTTAGTCTCCCTCTGTTGCCCAAGTTGGAGTGCAGTGGAACCCTCATGGCCACCCCAGCATAGGCCTACTGGGCTCAGGCAATCCTTCCACTGTGCAACAACTGCAGCAATTCACTGGGAACAGGAATGAATGCACTCAGAACAGGCATCAGAGACTGAGAGAAGAATCAAAGGTGTTTATTCCGGAAGACTCAGATGGAGTAGCCTCACAAAACCTGAGCCTCAGATTCAAGATGCTTTTATACAGCTTTTTGGTTACAACCTACTTGGGGTTGCCATTGGTGGGTTTACAGTTTTAATTTAGAACTGGGAACAGTTACTTCTACTTCTACAACAAGCATTGAAGCAGACATTTTAATGAACATTTCCATATGAAGTATAATAAAGCATGTTTACAGAAACAGAGATTGCAGTTAAGGAAAATGGCATGCAACTGGTCTACTTATAGCATATTTACAGAAGCAGAGATGGCAAGCAGTTGCTTACTTAAAGATAAGACCCTCGAGGTCAGCTTTCCTGCTTAATTTCTGTTTTTCCCCCCTATCTCATTCCCCCTTTGATGCCCTTTGAAGTTTTTCTAAGGGGCATCACCGGCTTTCCATATCTTGCAGGGGAAGTTGTTCATAGCTGTGGAGAAACATTTGAAATTTAATGGATTCTAGGCAGGAGGAACCAAATTGAACTATTAGGTTGAGAATGCAGGGCCAAACAGGAATGCCAATAGGATCATGAGGAGGGGTCCAGCTAATGGGAGAAACCAGGATGCCCAGCTCCAAATACTGTTCCAATACTGTTCCAAATACTGTTCAGCCAAGAATTAGACAATTCTTTGCCTTCTTTTTGTGATTTGTTTTCTTAATTGTTGGGCCATGTCCCTTAACACCCCTGACTTATTTACATGAAAACAACATTTCTCATTTTGTGGAAAAAAGGGGACTGATAGTAGTTAAAAGTATTCCTTTTGAAAATCAGTCAGCAAGCTCTGAAAACTTACCAGAGCAGCTTTGCTTGAGAAAGCCAAATAGCCAAAGACTGATGACTTTCATGGAAATGCAAAAAAGTGACTAATTCACAAACTTGCCCAAATCCTGTTTTTTGAAGTTGTCATGCAGTGCATTTCCTGGAGATCATTTGTTCTTTGAAAGATCTGATTTTGCTGAGTACAACCTTGTAAATTCCAAAGAAAATGTGTAATCGCTCAACCCGACCCACCCCCTTACCTGAACTGGGGAATAAGACCCCTCTCCTCCCTTCCCAGGGAGCTTGGCGTGGGTGTATTAACCCTCTGAGTTGTACCAGTTCTAAAATAAATCTGCTACTTCCTAAAACAGCCTCGGTGTCATGGCCTCTCTGTGTTCCCGCTACATTCTGGTGCGTCAGCTGGGAAAAGAGAGTTCAGAGACGGTATGCTCTACCTCCTTCGTCGTCAGGGTACGATCCTCGGGGCAACGGGAGAGCCAATTTTGGCTAGCGTGCAATGAACCTCTTGATTCATAGGAGGGAGTCCCATCCTGGTGCACTGAGTCTTGGATCATGAAAGCACAACAGAGACCCAGGAGGCAAGGAACTGGAATAAAGAGTACTGACCGATGGAAAGGGTAGGAACAAGGGCCTTTGCATAGACCTGCCAGTAGGTGACAGAAGGGGAGCTTGATCACCTCCCGGAGTCTAGAGTAGTCTCTAGCCTGAAGGAAAGGGCTGAAAGGCACTGAAGGAAACGCTGCTTTGAGGCAAAACCATTGACTCCTAGGAACTGGGTGAAGGGTGGGAGAATGTGCTGTGTGATTGTGTGTGAGTGAGATGGACAGTGGAAGGGTTCTGATCTTACTCACGGGCCAAAGTGAGTGTTGAATCCTGATCTAAGCCAGTGGTGACCTCATACAGCTGAAGGCAGTTCCGACCCCGCGATAGGGTCAGTCCAGGTTGGGGGCTGATACCAACCTGCCAATTGCTAAGAGGTGTCTGAAATGTCTCTGTGAGGAGTACAGCTGGAGGAGGACGAATCGGCTGTTTATCCCATATCTCTAATCCCTCATTTCCCTCATTTGTGTGTGCTTGACATCTGTTGGGGGAGGAAATGGGTGGAAACCAAAGTAAGAATGCCCCCCTTGATTGTATGCTTAAGAACTTTGACAAATGTTTCTGTGAAGAGGGTTATGGTGTCAAACTATCTCAGAGAAAGTTCCGTACATTCTGAGAAGTAGATTGGCCCTCTTTCGAGGTTGGCTATCCACCAGAGGGATCCCTAGATAGAAAAACCATTAGGAGAGTATATATAATTATAGCAGGAGAGCCAGGCCACTCAGACCAATTCCCTAACATCAACTGTTGGCAGGATGTGGTTCTTGCACAGCCCTCTTGGTTAAAAGCTTACTGGGAAGTCAATTGCAAAATTATGGTAGTCCTCAAAACAGTTAAGTCCAAGTGCCCATCAGAGGCTTATGAATTGGATGACAAGCCAGTGCTGTCTAGTGAACCAGAAATCCCACCACCTTATTCTCCAATCTACCCACCATTGCCACCTGCTCCCACAGCACTAGCCACTGATGGAGGCTCACAATTGGGGTGTACCCCTAAGCTAAGTTCGTCTCCCAAGCAATCAGGGGCCACACCTGAACCACCAGTTCTGACTCCTCACACCCCACCCAGAAAGCAGCTGCCAGAATGCATGTCTGACTTCACCACAGGGGAGAGCCAGGGTGCTTTCCAGATTGCCACTGAGGGAGGTTAGGGGACCTATTTATTATGATCAAGAAGGCCAGATCCAAGGTGGGCAATGCTTATTTGTGTGCCAGCCTTTCACCACCACAGACCTGCTGAACTGGAGGAATCATACACCCTCCTTCATGGAAAACCCTCAGGCCACGATTGACTTAATGCAGTCCATTATCCAGACCCAGAGGCCACCTGGGCAGACAACTGCCAACTCCTCCTGACCCTATTCAATACTGAGGAGGATTGGATTGTAATTACTGTGTAATTACAGGGGACTGTGAAATAGTTAGAGGAACATGCCCCTGCTGGAGCACTCAACGCCCAGGCATATGCCCAAAATCAGTTCCCAGAGGAGGAATCCCAATGGGACCCCAAGAGCACCCAGGGGCTGCAAATGCTTGAACGGTATCAGGAGACCCTCCTAGGAGGCATGAGAGAAGGAGGAAAAAGGCCATAGACATGAGCAAGGTCTCTGAGGTGTTCCAAGGAGCTGATGAGAGTCCGAGTCAATTCTATGAGAGACTGTGTGAAGCTTTTGGACTGTACACCACCTTTGATCCAGAGGCAGCAGAAAATCAACGTATGGTAAATGCAACTTTTGTCAGACAATCCCAGGGGGATATTTGACGTAAGCTACAGAAGCTAGAGGACTTTGCTGGAATGATTGTCATCCAACTGCTAGAAGTTGTCACTAAAGTATTCATTAACTGAGATAAAGAGGCTCAGCAGGAGGCAGATCAAAGTTAGAAAAAGAAAATGGCCATGCTTGCTGCTGGCATTGTGGGGTACCAGATAACAGGCCCACAGGGAGGAAGCAGAGGCAGAGGTCGGGGAAGAAGACAGCTAGGTCAGCAGTTTCCCAGAGTGGGGCCTGGAAAGCCTCAGCCTGGGAAACTAGGCTCCATCTATCAGCCCACACAAGGGACATCACGACCTCCTTTAAAGTTAGGGAGGAACCAGTGTGCTTATTGTTACCAAGAAGTCACTGGAAGGGTGAATGCCCCCAACAAATAGCTGATGAGGTAGTCCAACAGGGAAGTGATCTACATGGCTCCATTTATCAACAGGACCCACTGGCTCCCAGTGGCTTTATGGGCTTGGCCTTAATGAGAGGGCTGCAACAACAATAGGCCAGATTGGGCTCCCTGCTATCTTTAGGTCTCCTGGAACCTATGGTCAGTATGACAGTAGGGAACCAGCATATGAATTTCATGGTCGACACGGGAGCTGAGCATTCCATAATCACCCAGCCTGTAGGTCCCTTCTCTCAAAAATAGGCTAATGTTATGGGAGTCTCCGGGTGTTAAGCCAAAATCCTTTAACGATGCCATGATACTGCATGGTTGGTGGCCATGAGGTCATACAAGAATTCCTGTGTCTCCCAGATTGCCCCGTCGCCTTTAATAGGGCGAGATCTCCTGAGGAAGCTTAGAGCTCAGATAACCTTTGAGTCTCCAACTCATGTAACTCTGAGATTAAGAGACCCAGAGGCTAAAATTATGACCCTCACAATCCCCCGAGAAGAGGAATGGTGGTTCTATAGGTTAACTGAAGCCTCATAAAAATCCCCAGAGCTGCTGTTTCGAGTACCGGGAGTGTGGGAAGAGGACAATCCTACAGGACTGGCAAAAAATATACCCCCTGCGGTTGTGGTTGTGGAATTAAAGCCAGGGGGAAAGCCAGTCCAGCAGAGGCAGTACTTCATCCCATACAAAGAACAAGTAGGAATTCATAAGTACCTGGAAAGGCTCTTGCATTATGGAATCCACTGGGTTTGTCAGTCTGCTTGGAATAAGCCTCTGTTGCCAGTGCAGAAGCCAGGCACAGACGACCGGCCAGTTCAAGATTTGTGAGCTGTAAACCAGGTCACAGTCTCGCTACACCCCTTTGTCCCTCACCTGTATACCCTGCTGGGTCTCATCCCTGCCGAGGCTGCTTTCTTCACATGCTTAGACCTTCAAGATGCTTTATTCTGCATCTGCCTGGCCCCAAAAAGCCAGCCGATCTTCAATTTCCAATGGGAGGACTCAACAAATGGCACCAAGGGACAGTTAACTTGGACCTGGCTACCCAAGGATTCAAGAATTCTCCAACCATCTTTGGTAGAGCACTAGCCTCAGATTTAAAAGCCTTTCCAGAACACCAGTGTGACTGTACTTTGCTCCAGTATGTAAATGATTTTCTATTGGCAGCACCAACCCAAGAAAACTCTATGCAAGGAACACAACAACTGCTCACCCTCCTGTGAAAGGCAGGTTACAGGGTTTCAAGGAAAAATGCCCAAATACGCCAGGAAAAGGTTAGGTATCTGGGTTTTCACTTATCCCAAGGGCAGTGCCAACTTGGCCCTGAAAGGAAACAGTCAGTGTGCTTGATACCAATCCCCACCATCCGGCACCAAATTCGGGAAATTTGGGGGACTGCAGGGTTCTGTAGAATTTGGATACCTAACTTCTCAATCATGGCAAAATCCCTCCATGAAGCCACAAAGAGGGGTGAATGGGAACCCCTGCTGTGGGAAAGGCCCAGCAACAAGCCTTTGAACAGATCAAACAGGCTTTCACCAATGCACCCGGTCTGGGACTCCAAGATGTGGCTAAGCCTTTCTTTTTATACGTACACGAATGTGTTGGCATAGCCATAGGCATCTTAACTCAAATGCTAGGATTATGGCATAAACCTGTGGTATATTTATCCAAACAGTTAGATTCTGTGACCCAGGACTGGATGCCCTGTTTACAAGCCCTGGCAGCCACAGCAATCCTGATAACGTACGTTGACAAATTAACTATGGGACAACATCTAACAGTCAGGGTGCCTCATGCAGTGATAAATTTAATGGAATACAAGGGTCAGTATTGCCTAACCAATGCTCGAATGGTCAGATATCAGGGAATGCTCTGTGAAAACCCATGCATTCGCCTAGATGTGGTAAAGACCCTAAATCTGACCATCTTACTACCCATAGAGCCAGGACAGCCAGACCATGATTGCGTTGAGATCATAAATGAAATGTTCTCTAGCCATCCAGATTTAACAGACCAGCTCCTCAGGTATCCTGAAGTTGAATACTTCACGAATGGAAGCAGTTTCATAAAGGAGGGGGAGTGCTTGCAGGGTATTCGGTAGTAACTTTAAACTCAACAGTCAAGGTGAAACCCCTGCCGAGAGGAACTTCAGCTCAGAGAGTGGAACTCATTGCACTCCCTCGAGCACTCCAGCTAGCCGCAGGGCTGCATGCTAGTATCTGTACAGACTCCAAATATGCTTTTAGTACCTTGCATGTACATGGAGTCTTATACAAGGAGAGAGGTTTAATCAACTCAGGAGGAAAGGACATAAAATATGGCAATGAGAGTCTAGAGCTACTTGATGCTGTGTGGACACCAAAGGAGTTGGCAGTCATACATGCAGAGGGCATCATAAAGGAAATGCGATAACTGCCAGAGGGAATCACAGAGCAGATCAAGAAGCAAAGCTGGCAGCAACGAGAGAAACTGTTGGAACAACTGCAATAACTGCGGCTCTGCTTCCCAACCCATTGACAAACCGGAGTCCCAGCTCCTTGGCAGATGAGAAAACATGGTTTGGAACTGAAACAGGACAGTACCTGCAAGCTGGGCGGAATATCCAAGGTAGTCAAATAGCAATTCCAAAATAACTGGCTCCAGCATTTATCAGGCAATTTCAACAAGGGACACAGCAGACGAACTGCTCTTGAAAATTCTCTCAGTAAGTACTTCTATGTCCCCTGACTCTCAGGTGGTCTGTGAACAATGTGTAACTTGTGCTCAGAATAACCCGCAGCAGGGACCCAAAGTCTCCCCTGGAGTGCAGCATGTGGATGGGGCACCCTTTGAGGATCTTATCGTGGACTTTACAGAACTCCCACGCTGCCAAGTCTACAAATGCCTCCTTGTTTTTGTGTGTACTTTCTCAGAATGGGTTAAGGCCTTCCCCACAAGGACAGAAAAAGCCACTGAGGTGGCCTGACTCCTGTTAAAGGAAATCATTCCCTGGTTTGGACTCCCAATCACTATTGGATTGGACAATGGACCAGCATTTGCAGCCGAGGTAGTACAGTTCATGACTAAAGGACTGCAAATCAAATGGAAACTCCATACCACCTATAAGCCACAAAGTTCGGGGAAGGTGGAGCGAATGAACTGGACCTTAAAGGCACAACTAAGTAAGTTATGCCAAGAAGCTCATTTAGACTGGGTCTTGCTCCTGCCAATAGTACTCCTAAGGGTGAGGTCTAGCCCCACCAAACAAACAAGTTTCTCGCCTTTTGAAATTCTTTATGGGTGGTCAGCCCCTCTCATTAAGGGCATACAGGGAGACTTAAAGAAATTAGGAAGTCTTAACCTAACAGCAAATGCAAGCCTTAAGTTCAGTCCTGAATGCTCTCCATTGTCAAGTCAGAGAATGATTGCCAATTAGTGTAACTACCAATGCCCATTCTTTTAAGTCAAGTGATATGGTATGGGTAAAAGAATGGAATGTACAGCCTCTAAAGCCCCTCTGGAGGGGGCCATTTACTATTTTTTTTATCTACCCCAACCGCAGTCAAAGTAGCTGAAGTAGTTCCTTGGATTCATTATGGCAGAATTAAGCCGGTCTTCCAGGACTGGAAGTGCCCCGCAGATTCGGCAACACCCCTTAAGTTGATGCTCCAGAAAGTCGCCGAGCCCTAGAGAGGACCTGGAACAAATTTCTCAAGTCCTGCTTTGGAACCCTGAGGATACTTCCGTCCTGCTTCAGTCACACACCGGAGGCCTGCTGATCAACGCACGGCAGAAGGTTGAGGATTCAGCTAAAGGACTCAGTGGACATCACTAATAAGTCATTGTTTTGCTTTGACAACCTTTATATTTTCCAAACTGTTTGTCATTTTAATTGCTGTAGAACTAACTTTATTTGCTATAGAATTAACAGTCGTCCCCATTGAACATGTTAGGAAAGGGTTTCACTAACATTTCCATTCTATCTTATGATAGGAAGTTTACTTGTGTTTTTATGTATTTCTGCCTAATTTGAGTGTCTACTGCTTCCCCCACATACCCAGCATGTAGATGTATAGAAACTATCTGGTCAGACGTAGAAGTTTTCCATCATTATTCATCCCAGTCAGAAGTTTGTTATACTGACAAACATATCTGCACCCATAATGGCCAGCTATACTTTACTGAATTATCAAAACAAAGCTACCAGTACACTAAAGCTGGTGTTATAACCTGTAACACCCCTGGAAACACAAATTGGGTTTGTTGGGATCTGGCCCCTGTACACAAAGCCGAAAACTGATTAAAGAAACAGTATAATTTGTAGCTCCTCTGGCCACTCAACAGTCAAAGTTAATCCCCTTCCCTCAACCATGGGAAGTAGGCCAAAATTTGTTTATAAATTTGGCTGAAAATATAGCCTGGACACTTGGTCTCACCAATTGTTGGGTATGCAGAGGAGCCCTAATGACTGAAGAGTGGCCTTGGAAGGGAACTAGTCTGGATGCATACCAACTCTTTCAATGGAACCATTCTGTAATTGTTAGAACAGATAACCTACCCCAAAAGTGAATCTTCTCCTCAAAAGTAATTGGAGAAGACTGTTTAAGCAGAGTGGGCTCTGCTTATACTCATTGGGTAGAAGAAACTCCTTGCAAAAGAATATTATACTGGAATTCAACCCACCAGACCTGGTGGCCAACAAGGCCTGTTTGGTATTGGGCACCTGTTTATGCAACTAAATTTTCTCAATATACTATTGTCACCCAAACTATACATAGCTGTACAGTACTATCCTCTGAACAAGCTAATCCATTTCAAGGTATCCCCATTATAAGTCAGAGATGGACAGATCTGTCCTCTGTAAATCCAGACCTCTGGAAAGCCCCTAAAGGGCTATTTTGGATATGTGGAAAGGTTGCATATGCCCAGCTCCCAGCATTATGGAAAGGCACCTGTACCATAGGAATAATCCAGCCAGGATTTTTCCTTCTTCCTAACCCAAGGGGGGATGAACTAGGAATTCTCCTTATGAAAGCCTCAAAACATGAGATACTCGATCCCTTGACCAAGTTCCAAATATAGGCGGTGACCAGGTTTGGAAAGATGACAAATGGCCACCTCAGAGAATTATAGATACTTATGGCCCAGCCACATGGGCACAAGATGGGAGTTGGGGATACCGCACACCTATATATATCCTAAATCACATTATTAGGTTACAAGCTGTTTTAGAAGTTATAACTAATCAAACAGCCACAACTTTTGAGCTTGTTGCTCTGCAACAAGCCCAAATGCACGCAGCTATTTATCAAAACCACTTAGCTTTGGACTACCTGCTAGCAGAAGAAGGAGGAGTATGTGGCAAATTTAATAGCTCCGACTGTTGTTTGCAAATAGGTGATAATAGTAAAGCAATAACTGATATAGCCATCAATATTATAAAGCTTGCCCATGTCCCAGTGCAAAAATGGTAAGGCATAAAAATCGGCAATTGGTTCGAAAGCATGTTCTTGGGTATGGGAGAATTTAAGTATATTATTGGATCTGTAGTCCCATTGGTGGGATCCTGTCTTATCCTCCCTTGCATAGCCCCAATAATTATGAACACCAATTCTCAGTTTGTGGAAATAGCTGTTGAATGAAAAACTGCAACCCACATGATGTTGACACACCAAATTAAGGATGATGATGCTCTAGACCCATGAAGGGTTAAGCATCAAAGGGGGGAATGTGGCAGAAAGGGGACTGATAGCAGTTAAAAGTATTCCTTTTGAAAATCAATCCGCAAGCTCTGAAAACCCACCAGACCAGTTTTGCTTGAGAAAGCCAAATGGCCAAAGACTGACAGCTTTCATGGAAATGCAAGAGTGACCAATCCACAAACTTTCCCAAATCTTCTCATTTTGAAATTGTCAGTTTATGACCCTGCTTGCTGTGCATTTTCTGGAGACAATTTGTTCTTTGAAAGATCTTGATTTTGCTGAGTACAACCATGTAAATTTCAAAGAAAATGTGTAATCACCTAATCGCTCAACCTGACCCCCACTCCCTTACCTGAACTGGGGTATAAGACCCCTCTCCTCCCTTCCTGTGGTGCTCGGCCAAGTCATGTCGACACTAAAGTAAATCTGCTACTTCCTAAAACAGCCTCGGTGTCACAGCCTCTCTGTGTTCCCGCTACAATTTAGGAAGAAACAAAGCCCTCCCTTCTCAGCAGTTAGCAGGTTGAGTGCCCTTCTTTTTTGTAAAACTACTTCAGCTAAGGAATCTAATTGATCTTGAAGAGACACTAATGATGTAGCTACTCTTTCTATGTCATCTATTAAGTCCTTATACAGTTGGAGATACCATGTGGTTGAGGCCACGTGCTTCCCATTGCAGTGCCTATACCAGCTGTTATTCCTAGTTCAATTAACAGGAGTATAATTTGGATGGCTTTTTTTCTTTGGGTATATACTACTAGAGGCACTGTAAGAGATTGGTTATTGGGAACAATGTTTATTTGTGGAGTGAGGAAGGCCAGAGTACAGGTTTTTGGCCAGTTGACCAGCAGACATTTTTAGGCATTTGTTTCACATAAGAAAAGTCCTGTAAGAGATCAGCACCAAGGTTTGGCTGTCAGGTGAGGGCCACGTTCCTGGATATCGATAACTTGGTGATATTGACTCGTGGTTAGTTTGCCAACTGGTTTTGTTCCCATTTTGTTTGTCAGGCATTTGGATGCCTTTTGGGACAATTCTGCCTGGGTTAGTATAATACCCATTTTATGAGGCTCCAGACTGTTGGTCATCAGGGTAACAGCTATAATTTCCTGTGCTATTCGAGTTGAGGTGGAATGGGAGGAAGCTCTGAACAAACAGAGCCAGCAGTCTTTGGCCAGGTTGAGGTTAGTATCTTAAGGAGGTAATGATTTGCATTTAACATTTGATTTAGATGAAGGTCTAAGGTAAGAGGGTTATCTGGCTTATATTGGTGAACTATATCAGAAATGACCCAACAGGCTTGGGGGACATCAGGGCCATGAGGTGACAAATTGGTCTAGTGTGGCCCAAAGGGGGCAAATCCGGTACAGTGACATGTTGGAAATGGAGGGAGATGATCCAATTACCTTCGCTTATGAGTCTGGATCATACCTTAGGATCATTATTTTGCATAGAGGAGTTTCTGGCCTTCTTGTCAGCCCCCTCTTTGCAGTTTGCAGTTTGCTCTTAGTTTATGAGGACTTTGTTGGCTATCTCCAGTAGTTGGGTGTTGGGCGTTGTTCATTCCAGCAAACCCTTTGTACTTCTGTAGCTTCTTTAGATGTCACCCTGTGCCTGGCAAATGAAGGCAGCATTCACTATGTGCTGATTCTCGGGGGTCTCGGGGTCGAAGGGGATATATATCTGGAATGCCTCACAAAGTCTCTCATAAAGTCCAGGAGACTTTCATCTGTTTTTTGGAGGACCTCGGTACTCTTGATAATATTGATGGACTTCTTAGCCCCTGTTTTTAACCCTTCCAGGAGGGTCATGAATATTTTACTAGGTTGGTCATCCCACCCTCCAAGTTTGGGTCCCAGTGTGGATCGTTCTCTGGTAAAACACCCCTTACCCACATCTCAGGATCTAATAAGCCTCCTGGGGCACATCCTGCCATCGATTTTCAGGCTTCTGTCATTACTCATCACCACTCCTCAGTATTAAGAAGGGTTAGGAAGAGCTGGTGGCAATCTCCCCAAGGGGGAAGATGAGTCTGACAGACTCAGCTAAGTGGATTATGGCCTGGGGTTTTTCCGAGTAAGAGGGGATATGATGTTTCCAATTTAGCAAGTACATGCTAGCAAAGAGCTGGTGATAGAAGTTAGATGGTCCACCTTGGACATCGTCCACTTGTATCACTTATTGGGGGCCTCTTATCTCACGCAGAGGTATTTGGAGTGCAGACCAATGGCTTGAGGCTGACTTAAGGTGCCTCCCCATTTGGTCCAGCTCTGTAAGTGGTGGTGGGAACACAGATGACGGTGGTGTGTCTGGTGGGGGGGAGGGGCTCTGGTATTACTGGTGGCAAAGATGTGACCTCTAGTATTTTGGCATGTTATAGGGGAGTGGTAGCAACAGAGGATCATCATCGGGGTCTCCCTGGATGATTGGCAGATTTTTAGTTTGGTCTTGGTTTTGATCTTTGGCTGAAATGGAGCCTTGGTTAAGAGAATTCTACTGTCTCTGCCTGCCAGGGCAAAACCTTATCCAAGGGGAATGAGCTAATCCAATCTGTAGCCAGGAATCTATATATGGGAACTGATCTGTGTGGCCTGGCTCATTGGTTACCACTGGGTACAGAGCCTTTATCTTGGTTACATCCAGAGTTCCCTCTGGAGGCCAGTCCTTGGTTAACACTGGCCACTCTGTTGTGCAGAGAGCTTTCCGTTTTCTTGGAGAAATTTTAATACCATAGTCTCCTATATAACCTTTCCTGAAGTTTTTGATCATACAGTCTAAGACAGTGGGTTTTGAAGGGGACCCTCTTATAGTGTGCCTCCTTCTGGGTCCGTGTTGCAGAACAAAAGACAAAAACCTCTTGAAGGCAACTGCAGGACAATGATCACATCCCCTCTGGCCACACCCCCGAAGGGAATTTAAGATGCCTTTTAGTAATTGGCAGGTTGGTATAAACCCCCAACCTGGACCAGCCCTATGATGGGGCTGGTGCCACCTTCAGCTGTATGAGGTCATCATGGTGCCACAGGTTAGGGCCCAATCAGACTTTGTAGCCTAAGGTCCTGGAGCCACACACACATTTACACCACTTTCACTCTCTTTCTTTCAACTGCAGATGAACCTCCCCCAGAGATTCTATCTGAGCGGTTACAACAACTCTCCTATAGTGTGCCTCTCACTGTGCTGGGTGTCACAGAACAAAAGACAAAGACCTCCTGAAGGCAACTTCAGGACAGTGATTGCATCGCCTCTCTGGTCACTTCCCTGAAGGGAATTTAAGATACCTTTTAGCAATTGGCAGGTTGGTATAAACCCCCAACCCAGACCAGCCCTATGATGGGGTTAGGGCCACCTTCAGCTGTATGAGGCCATCATGGTACCACAGGTTAAGGCCCAATCAGACTCCATAGCCTAAGGCCGTGGAGTCATACACACATTCATGCCACCTTCACTCTCTTTCAAATGCAGACGAACTTCCCCTGCCAACTCTACCTGAGCAGTTACAATAACTGCTGGGAGATGATCACACTCCCGTCACCACCATTTGGTGGCCCTGAATAACTGGGCACCTGGGGTGTCTTAACAGTTCCTGGAGTTCTGGTTGATTGGTTCACTCTCCCTGTTTCATCCACTGAGTGGAGTACAGTCTATTGGTATGGGTCGCAGCTCACAGAGTCTGGATGCCAGACAACTGGCTGGGAGATGCGCCTTCCTCATCCTTGGGCTGCTCCTGGGTCACAGCCAAGTCCAGCAACAGCAGTGGCTCAAAGGGACAGCCTAATCTGAGGGCACAGCAGGGGCTTCCCAGACCATGCACCAAAAATGTTACAGTAACTGCATCAACTCACCAGGAACAGGAATGGATGCACTCAGAACAGGCACCAGAGACTGAGAGGAGAATCAAAGGTGTTTATTTTGGAAGTCTAAGGTGGGTAGCCTCCCAAAACCTGAGCCCCGACCCTCAGTTTCAAGCTGCTTTTATAGAACTTTTTGGTTACAGCATACATAGGTTTGCCATTGGTGGGTTTGCAATTTTAAATTTAGGACTGGGAATAGTTACTTTTACTTCTACAGTAAGCACTGAAGTAGACATTTCCATACGAGGTGTAATAAAGCATGTTTACAGAAACGGAGACTGCAGTTAAGGAAAATGGCATGTAGCGTGCTTATTTACAGACTTGCAATTACTTACTTAAAGCATATTTACAGAAGCAAAGATGGCAAGCAGTTGCTTACTTAAGATAAGACCCTTGAGGTCAGCTTTCCTGCTTAATTCCTGTTTTTTATTTTTTCTACCTCACTACTCCAGCCTTCCAAGTAGCCAGAAC
Organism: Carlito syrichta; assembly: GCF_000164805.1. Taxonomy (NCBI): domain Eukaryota; kingdom Metazoa; phylum Chordata; class Mammalia; order Primates; family Tarsiidae; genus Carlito; species Carlito syrichta. The sequence continues at coordinate 241,314 of NW_007259411.1, forward strand.
TGCAGGTACTTGCTACAATGCCCAGCTAATTTTTTGATATATTGTAGACATATGGTCTTGCCAAGTTGCCCAGACTGGTCTTGAACCCCTGGGCTCAGGCAATACTCTCACTTCAGCCTCCTAAAGTGCTGGGATTACAGGCTTGACCCACCGCGTCCAGCTTACCACCTTTATTTCACCAAATTATTATTATTTCACTAAATTAACTACTTACACTCCATACCCAATTCCAGATGAATTAAAGCTATTATCGATAGGCAAATTTGGATATGACAGTTAAGAGTAATTCAGTTCATGGTACATGTAAAATAACTAGGTTTATAAAAAAAATGTATAAATCAATAATATAAAATAAATATCAAGTAGGATATTTACTCTAAAATTAACAACATTTCTAGCTCATTGATGGGATTAGAAGTTATTTTTTATTTTGATGCTGACCTTAGCATTGTGATTTGTTTTTCTAATGACAGAGTGATTTTATCCTCATGGAAAAGCACATACCTGCCAAGAAGGTAACTTTCCTTTGGAAAAATAAAGCCACTTATTTCAAGAATCATTTTGTGCTCATGAAGTAAGCATAGTTAACATAGTTTAGAAATAGCGAGGTTCTCTTAGGCAGATCTAAATCAAAATAGGGTGAGGATTCAGATATCTTTCTTATACATACATGACCTTCACTCAACTGGCCAGGCATCTCACATCTGACCACCTTGAGGGTTGGAACATGGAACTGTCAGTGAAGTAAATCACAGGAATAATAGGGAATTACCCCAAGCATAAACGTGATGTTCTAAGTAAAGCCCAAATCTACTTAGACAGTAACTTTCATCATTTAGAAGATTCTTATGATCCTAAAAGGTTGAGAGATAGTTTCAAAACTTATGACCAGATAGCTACAGCCCTCCACTCTTAGCTCATAGTTTGCTTAATTATTGTGGTAAAATTATAAAAAGTTTCTTGTCAAAGGTAAGCAAGCACATGCCCTTTCTCTCAAGGCACCTATGCTTTTCCTTGAGCATGTTCTTTTTTTTCCCTAGCAAATGCTTTCTTAAAATATACTTTGGATTTACTGTGAAACTCTCTTCTGTGGCAAAATCAAGAACCCACAAAGCAACTACACCCCACCCCCCCGGCATAACCTCTGGTGCCCAAGCATGGGGTATGAGAAGCTCAGCAATGGCTGCCAACCTGTGGATTTGTGAGTAAAGTTGTGGTACTTCACTCTCCTCTCAGTCTCTGCTTCCACTTTCACTCCTCTTCCTTTTGGGAGTCACCTACGGAATCTCTCCCATCCTTGTATTTCTATTCCCTCCAGTCAGGCAACTAGACCTGCCCAACCCAAAGGTTAGTGGAGGTTGGATGAGGCTTGACCCCTGCACCATGCAGATTTGGGACATGAGTGATCCTTTCTGACAAAAGGTACAAAGAAGATGGAAGAAGCCAAGCTTTATTCCGAGTAGTGACGGGAAGGCCCCTTTCACCTTTTATGGCTTGTTCATGTTTTTCTACCAGGAGAGGAGAGGAAAGCTTTTCTACCTGAAGTGGGGATGAAAGGCTTTCTCTGGCATTTGATCAGTCAAATCTTTCTTATTTTCATATGCTGGCAGCCAGATTATTTGGAAGTGAGTTTGTCTCTAAAGTTTTATGCTTTGCACAAGATTGATTATAATAACTGAAAGGAGGGACCCCAAGACACTTAGAATAAACTTAGTTCACATTTTGCCTCTGTATAGTCATTTTTTATTAGATTGACAGACTTTGAATCTAGCACAGGTAGGACATAGAAAGATAAATTTCCAATAGGCAGGTTTTAGGAAGTATTCATACATTTTACTGCAGGCCAACCTGATAACCTACCCCACTCCCTTGGCAAATCTCCATCAGATGTAAGACAAGGACAGCTCAACCTTTCAAATAATAATTTGGCATAATAATCTCTAAAAAATTTTCGGGTTCCTTGTCAAAAGCAGGAGATGAAAGCTCACCCCTTAGCTGGCTGAAGCCACAGAAATGATAATAAGACCACTTTTTTGCTAAGGAGCTTGTGAATTGGAAACATCTGCCAAGTCTCTTGCAGGAAAAACCCCTCCCTTATCTCCTCCCATCTAGCCCACCACCCGAGGTCATGAGATGCTAATGTCTGGTGACCTCAAGATCTAAGACTCATGTGGCTACAATCAATGATCAAAGACCTGCAGTCGTGGACATTCCTTTTGACCTAGACCCCTCCAGGCCCAAAATCTCCTTCAACGAGAATACCCAATTTAACCTAACTAGCCCTTTGTGACCTATGTGACACAGACAGAACTCCCCCACATCATGGCAGCAATTACGTGACTAACTCACCCATTTGCCTGCTCTGTCACCTGACATCAGTACCTGCGCTTAATTGCCTTTTCATGATGATTTGGAGCAGAACACCACCCAGTCAACTTAATGATCTTCTCCCATCAAAGGGAAGGATTAAAAGAACTCAGCTGAAAGCATCCAGTCACCATTGTGGCCATTGCCTTGCTAAGCTATGGCAAGACCAGGTTCTCTTTGAGCTATGGCCAGGCCATGTTTCTTGGCTTTGGCCCCCTTCCCGACCTTGGGTAGGTGAATCTCCTCTTTCTCTCTCTGCTCTAATTTACTTTCTAAATAAACTATATTTTCTAATCTAACTTCTGTGCGGTTCTTTGCATCTTTCATGTGGCATTGGATCGCACACCAGACACCATCACCCCCAGTCGGCCAGATCTAACATTCTGGAGGCTCCACTGGGAGTGTGACTGTACCATTTTTGGAGGTCCCACCAAAATCTGCCACACTTTTACTCTCTCTCATTCTCCTCTCCCACTGAGATTTGCCACCCTCTCAATCTTTTTTCAAATCCTATTCTTTCTCTGGAGAAAGATAAGGTATTTGGCTATATTTTCTCTGCTACTCACTCTTAACCTTATTGCCCACATTAAGCTACATAGAATGAACTGCTTCCTGTCACCTCAGTCTTATCTGGCACCAAGTAACATCTCCAGTGAGTCCTATTGTTTTTCTGGTCAAAAGGGAGGTCCTGGAGGCCACTCTGAGAGGCTGCTCTTTTTTTTAATTCTTTTCATATTGCTTTGGGAAGCACATTGCTGGGGTCTAGGACCCTCTGCAGAAAAGACTTGACACTAAGTCTTCCAAACGCACAAGTAGGAACAACCCAAGCACTAGGCCCACTAAGGTGCTGTCTCTGGTGGGTCAAGAAGATAGAGGACACTCTCTCTCACTTGTTCTCACATATACACAGGCTGATTCCACCAACCCTCTGCCCAGGATGCCAGCTGAGGATGTGGATTTTTTTTTTATTCTGGGGCTGGGACCCTCTGCATTCTCTCTAATTCTACCTTATGCTAGATATAGGCGAAGGATGGGCTTTGCTCCCTTGGGTCTCTCAGACATGGTTCTTAGGACACACTCTCTCACTCTCTGTCTCTCCTGTCTAGAGCTCTACAATGGGGAATATTCAATAATTCATGAAAAAAGACTCACCATTGGCATGTCTTTTCATTCTAAAACATTTCAGGACCCTCTCACTGAAAATGAGTTTCTGCCCTAAGCGTCTCCTTAATACAGGCTAGGCAACTGGGAGACGGGCCAGAGCAGGTCTCTTGTCTCTGATATCCTCCTTCAACTTGACCTCTATTCCCGGCATGAGGGCAAAAGTCCAAGGTTTGCAAATGGCGCCTCCTGTACCTCTATGTTCTTCCTGTGACACTCCCACTCCTACCTCAACTACTTTATTTCCTTCCTGCTTTCCTTCTAACAAAGCAGATGCTGATCCAGCTGGTTTAACTTCCCTGGTCTAGTAATCTGCTTTTGCTGCCCCACTCTCCCTCAGTTTTCCCTTCCTGCTCTTCCTTCTCATCCTCCACCTTCCCTGCAGAGAAAGGGCCAGAGCCAAAGACCACGGCTACCCACCTGACTCCAGCCTCCCGCTTCTCCCTTCCCCCACTGCTTGCTAACCCCCTGGCAACAGCCCCTCCTAGCTGCAGCAAGTCAAACCACCACTGCAGCCTCCCTCCACCCCCCCCTTCTCTGCCACATGTTCCTGAGAAGTTCATTCAGGTTTTCATCATGGCTAAAATGGTCTCCCCCCAGGGAAGTGGCTGGGACAAAAAAAAAAAAATAAAGTTCATGCTTTTTTCTATGATAAATCTCTCTCAAATTAAATCTAACCTGGGCATATCAACTCTTCCCAGTCAAGAGTAAAGGGTTACTGTGTTAATTAACTCTGTTAACTAACTTAATAAGAGTTCATTGCAATTTTAATCTGCTTTTATGACTACATTTGTAAGTGCTCTAGTGAAATCTTACTTCTAGCCAGGCTCGGTGGCTCAGCCTATAATCCCACGCTTTGGGAGGCCGAGGTGAGTGGATTGCCTGAGCCCGTGGGCTCGAGACCCGGCTGGGCAACTTGGCGAGACTCCATCTCTACAATAAATCCAAAAAAATTAGCCGGGCGTGGTAGCATGCGCCTGTAGTTCCAGCTACTTGGAAGGCTGAAGTGGAAGGATTGCCAAAGCCCAGCAGGTCGAGGCTGCGGTGGCCGGGAGTGAGCCACTGCACTCCAGTCTGGGCAATGGAGTGAGACTCCAATTCAAAAAAAAAAAAAAAAAAAAAATCTTACTTTTAATTTTATCATGTCCTGAAACATTAGTGCTAAATAACACTAGCATTTGCTATATCCGGCTCACTAAAGTTTTTATAAAAGGAAAGTTAAGTCACCTTGCTGTGCCTGGCTATCTTCCCTTCCCTCTTCAGAACAGGTAAAAGTTTAATGCTAGATATTCCCTGTATATACTTTATTAAGCCTGGCATTTCTCCTGCAGGACAGGTGAAATACTAGCTATTCTCTGTGGCACAATAGCATGGGACCTGATCACTCTCACCTAACTGTCCACACCTTACAACTAAAATTGTAATTTAGCAATTTATAATGTATTTTAAAAAACAAATTTGCCTGTTCATAATTGGAAATAAGTAGGGACACATCATTTCACATTCATGTGGTCTGTTGACGCTAAAGGGTTTTACATCAGACAGTTACAGACAGAAAAATGGTCAAAATTTCATATGTGCATCCTGTTAAAAAAGAACTTTTGAGTTTTTTTTCCCAGCAGAGAAAATAGAAAAGTAACAGGGTATGAATATGGAAGGCAGCAGAGCCAAGGACCCAAGAGGCACCCCAACTGGCAGTCACAATTAGTGACAAAACTCTAACTGCCAATCGGAGACCCTGTAAGAACAAACCTGCTAAGGGGATGGTGTTTGATGCTTATGGGTACAGTCTGTGGGGGCACTAAAAGTGTAGTTGCCCCCAAAAGGTCTAAATTTCCTGGACCTTGTCTGCAGCCAGAAAGCCATTGTGCACTCTCTTCTGAAGAGAGAACAGAGCACCTGGCTCAGAAATGGTGGCCACTTAAGGAGTCCCAGAAATCTGCTAAAATGCCTGGCACTGGCTCACCATCACCCCAACAAACTCCAAGTGAATAATTAGGGCACTGGAACCCAAATTAATGTCTTAATTAACAAAGGTGCCAGCCATTTGGTCCTGGCCATCCATGATGGAATCATATAGCATTATTGCAATCAAAAGTTGCCAAAGATTAATTCAAATTATAAATGTAAAAAAGTTATCCATAAAAAGGTAAAGCAAGAAACCAAAAGGCAAAGAACAATGTAAAGAAAGTTGTTGGTATAAAGGTATATTTTTGGTAAGGAAGGATAAAGGAAAGACAAATAATTTTGCATAGGAAAGGATCTTGGTTGGTATATTTTTGTTCTATAATAGAATGGCTGATTTTTTTAAAGGAAGGAAAGTATAGGGCAAACAATAGAAGTTTCAAGCATGTCCAAAAAAGGTATGTGCATGCCAAAGATGGTACGTGGAAAGTCTATGGAAAAGATATGTGTGAAAAGGAGCTATAAGAACACTGAAGTCTACAAAAAAGTTATATGAATTTAACCATTAATATTAATTACATTAATGCTAGGCCAAAATTTTACTCAAGGACCGGAACATACGCTTCTTAATTAACAATCTCCAAAAGAATTTTCCCCAATAAACAAAGTGGCAAGGAGGAAGAGACAAAGTCAGTTAGCCTGCCCCATCATCTTTGATACAAAAAGTGAGATTTTTTTTTTTTCCCAAGAAAATGTTTGGATGATCATTTTGGCTAAACAAGTAACTTTTACAATAACTACTGTAATCCTGTGTTATAACATTATGTTTTTAAAACCTTTAGTACTTGGCCAGGCTCAGTGGCTCAGCCTATAATCCCAGTGCTTTGAGAGGCCAAGGTGAGTGGATTGCCTGGAGACCCACCCAGGTAACTTGGCGAGACCTCATCTCTACAATAAATCAAAGATTAGCCAGGCATGGTAGTGCATGCTTGTAGTTCCAGCTACTTGGAAGGCTGAGGCGGAAGGATCGCTGGAGCCCAGCAGGTTGAGGCTGCGGTGGCCAGGAACATGCCACTGCACTACAGCCTGGACAGCGGAGTGAGACTCCAACCCCCGCCCCCCAGCAAAAAACAAAAAACAAAAACAACCTTTAATACGTAAACTCTTCAAGCTCTCAATGAATCTCTCTACGGTGAAGTAAGAAACAAAAGCATCCGGAACCATACCTACCCCACACTCTTTTCCTGAGTGGTCTGCAGACCAGACACAAGGATTACTAATCCAATATAGGATGGATAAGAAAATGACTTTTTTTGTTTTAAAGTATTGCTAATTATTTCTATTAAACTTTAAGGTCATATTTCCTTGTCAGAGGGCCAATGCCATCCCACTCCTCTCATCAAAAGTGAAGAGATGTCAATCTCCCATCTCTCTGGAGTAGAGATTACCTGGGCCTCACCCTCTGGCATATCAATCATTGTGAAGGTATATCAGACCTATTATAAAAACAAAAGGGACAGTTTTCACTCGCCAACGTTTGCCTGTTTTAAATTTCCTCGTTCAATATTATTTCCTACAACTTAAACTATGACCTAACTACATATGGCTCTAATGTTTTCAGTTTTTTATTCTTCAGAGTTTGTTAAGTATCTGTATGTCCTTGTTAAAGTCATTACTAAAAAACCCCTTATTGCTGTCTATACATTCCTATCCCAAAAAATCCAAAGAAACTTGAAGACAAGCTGCAGGGACATCCACTTACAGACTCAGGAATTATTGGTGTGACAGTGAAAACTGCCCAGACTTCTGTAATGGATGTGGAGTCCACTGGAGTAACTATAAATACAATGTGCCAGACATCAAAGCCTCAGTTTGCCATAACAGCAACTATATTATAGTAGTATTAATTCTAATAGTATGCGCTTGTACACAGTGCTTTGTATACAAATCCTAAAGATACTTAACAAATCTATGATTTAGCACAGTAATCTCTATGAAATTTTCAGGTCCCTTGTCAAAGGCAGATGGTCAAAGATCACCCCTTAACTGACTGAAGCCATAGAAATGGTAAGTCCACCTTTTTGCTAAGGAGCTTGTGGATTGGAAATGTCTAACAAGTCTCTTGCAGAAAAAACCCCTCCCTTGTCTCCTTCCATCTAGCCCAACGCCATGGAAGCAATCATGTGACTGACTCACCCATCTATTTGCTGTTCATCACCTGACATCAGTACCTGCGCTTAACTGCCCTTTTGAGATGACATGCAGCAGACCACCACACAATCACCTTAATGGTCTTTCCCCATCAAAGGGAAGGATTAAAAGGACTCAATCATAGGCAACCAGCCACTGCTGTGGCCACTATCTCACACCTATGGCATGGCCGTATGCTCTTAGAGCTATGGCCAGGCCATGTTTCCTGGTTTTGTCTCCCTCCCCTTCCTTGGGGAGGTGAATCTCTCTCTCTCTCTAATTTACTTTCTGAATAAACTACATTTTAAAATCTAATTTCTGTGCATTTCTTTGCATTTTTCATGTGGCATTGGATCACACACCAGATACTCACACCACCAGTGGCCCTGACTTAACTTTCTGGAGGCCCTGCTGGAAGTGTGACTCTAACAATAATTATTGTCCTATTGGAGGTTTTAAGCATATAGAATTTGAGAATGGCTTTTAGGACTTTCTTATGCTTATGTTTAATTATAAATTGCCCAAATGAACAGACACATAGCCACCAATGTAAGAAAAGAACTATCAGAAAGATCATGGAAAAAGAGTCATTTCTTATATTTAACCATAGATATTCTTGAACTGCTCCTCTGGCTAAGGTATCCTGCTAACATTTAGGAAAAGGCTGCCTGTGACATTCTAATTCACTTTTTCAAGCAGGCATTCTGGGAACTAGAGAGCACAGGAAACTATTTTGAAATTAACACACAAACCTTGCATCCTACAACTTTACCATATATGCTAAATGATCATTAAGTTTACACCCAACACTGGAAACAAATTGCTCTTTCAGGAAATAATGAGCCCCTATTTTTAATATTAATAATAGATAACATCACTGTTTACTATGTGAGGTTTGCTGAAAGGTTTTTTGGGAGGGTGAGGAATCTGGTTACCTTACTGTGTCTGGTTAACATTTTCTGCTGGATAAATAAAGCCTTAGATGCTGGGTGCTGTTTGTGTGATTCAATAAGGTATGGGAATTGGTCATTCCTCTCTGATTGCCCATACCTCATGACTCCTTCTCTGAAAGGCCCATGCCAACTTTTCTTTAATATACTCTGGTACCTGTTAAAATGCAATTCAGTGATGTATAGGATCTGCCTGCTCACAATTGGAAATGGGTGGGAACAGGCCATTTAACTAAATTTAATTATCTTAAATTTTTATTTTTTATCAATATTCTTTATTATGGTTATATGGGGTAGAGTGAAGGGTTAGGTGTACAATTATGTTTCATTCAGGCACCGTGTTGATAAGAGGTGTTTCCCCTTCCCCAGACAGATATGTACTACTGTTAATCCCATCCCCCTCCCTGCCTCCATAGTTTCCCAGTACCGTCAGTCATTTTCTTATAGTATTACATTGGATGTTCAAGGTCCATTATATGAGTGAGAACATGTGATACTCGGATCTTTGTTTCTATGAGAGGTCACTCAGTATTACAGACTCAAGTTCCATCCAGGTTGCTGCGAAATTCATGATTTTGTTCTTTTTTATGGCTGCGTAGTATTCCATCGTGTATATGTACCACATTTTTTTAATCCAGTCCTCTTTTGATGGGCAGCATGGTTGTTTCCAGGTTCTTGCTATTGTGAACAACGCTGCAATAAAGATACATGTGCAGGTATCTTTTTTATAGAGTGATTTGAGCTCTTCAGGATATATCCCCAGTAGGGGGATTGCGGGGTCATATGGGAGGTTGATATTTAGAGCTTTTAGGAATGGCCACACTGCTTTCCACAGAGGTTGCACTAGTTTACACTCCCACCAACAGTGTAGAAGTGTTCCTTTTTCGTCACACCCTCTCCAGCAGCTGTCATTTTTGAGTTGTTGATAATTGCCATTTTGACTGGAGTTAGATGGTATCTCGGTGTGGTTTTGATTTGCATCTCCCTGCTGATTAGTGAGGTTGAACATTTCTTCATGTGTTTGTTGGCTGCTTGGATGTCCTATTTTGTGAAGTGTCTGTTCATATCTTTTGCCCATTTGATAATGGGGTTGTTTGCTTTTTTCTTCTCAGCACGTTTTAGTTCCTTGTAGATCCAGGATGTTAAGCCTTTGTCAGA